>NC_143131.1:127096564-127279064 GCF_059928025.1 Delphinapterus leucas
GTTTAAGATGCCAGGTGAGTAAGGCCTGGTGCCCACATGAAGCTCATAGTTTTGCTCATTGGGGTTAAAAGACATGTGTAAGGCATTTTCCTGTGGGACAGCTTAGCTTGATGCTATGGGCAGAATTGAGGCCCCAGTCCTGGAGTTCTGTAATGGAGAGACTCAGAAACTGCCTTAGGAGTTTAGAAAACCCAAGAAGTTTAGACCAGAGAAGGATTTTAGAAGTTAAGTTAGAAGTTTCTTCTGAAATGCCTTTGGATACTAAGAGCATGTGTTTCTCATCTGATCCAGCCATCTATTAGGAGACGGTTGCCCCGACTGGGATGGACCAATGGGCAGCAGAGGTGGGCTTGGCCCAGGACTCCTAGCTGTCAGCACGTGGGCCAACATTGGCGCCAGCTTTAACACTCCAGCTCCAACACCTGTGCCTGTCTCTGTCCTTTCTCTCCCAGCCACTCCTTCCAGGGGCTGAACACCAGGTGCAGGCTCTCCTGAGCAGGTATGGCCCAGGAAAGCTGTACCAGGTGACAAGCAACATCAGCGGGTCTGGGACTCTGGACCTGACTTTGCCTCGGGGCCACGTCGTAGCCCTCCTTCAAGACAAGGACACCAAAGGCAACAGCAGCCGATGGCTGGTGGACACTGGAGGTATGTGGGACTTCATGGGCACTTCCCCGCCCTTTGGGAAAACTGCCCAACAGGAGCCAGTGGGGAGACATAGGCACTCTTGTGGGCAGGGGTCCAAATCCAGGATGGGAATGAACACAGGTGAACATGGAGGGCATGGGGTACAGCCGGCTTATTGTGGTGCATGATATGCCAAAAAGAGAAATTCACTCTAACATTGCAATATCCATGATCAAGCACCTACTGTGTGCTGGGTGCTGTGTAAGGAAGACAAAGATCTGCCTTGGGGACCTCACAGATCATTTGTGTAGACAGAGTTGTGTGGAGAGAACTCAGCATCACTTTGAAGGAATGGAGAAGGGATGGAGATACGCAGAGAAGTGACGTTTAGATCCTGACTGTGTGGACAGAAGTCTGACATCCAGAACAAGGGAGGTGTTATCCTGTTCCCTCTGCGCTGGTCATGACCCTGGTGTGCTGCTCAGATGTAGGGGCCCCAGGAGGGAGCAGGGCAGGAGGCAAGGAGCACCATGAACCCAGGAGGAGAAGGCCCACCAGAGTGTCTTCCACAGAGGGGCATGTGACCCACAAGATGAGGGTTACACAGGATTATTGGGAGGGGATCTGGCGACAGTTTTTCCCCCTTCAGACATTTTATTTTAATTCAGTATTTTAATGTGTATTAGAAAAAATATAACTAGTACAGAAACCCATGATTTTATTCATTATTATATAGTACAACACTAAGTTTTAAAAAGTGAGTTTATTAAAAAAAATTAAGAAGATGGTACAAATCTGGCAAGAATCATGAAAGGGTAAAATCCTAACTCAAGTTGAAAAACAGCTGAATGGGGATTAAAACAAGGTCCTTGGGGTCAAGAGGACCGGGTTTGGGCCCCAGCTCTGCGCTGTACTAACTGCATGATCCCGGAGGAGTTATGGAGCCTCAGCTCGGTTGGCTCAGCCACACAGTGGAGATGACAATACGGACCTCAAGAGTTGATGCAAAGACTAGGTGATCAGATGCTGGTCCTGGCACCAAGCAAGCTCTCAGGAGGTGATGGCCATTCACAGTGACAGCGACCAGAGCACCACTGGAGTAGCTGTTACACGAGAAAGAATTGGGGGCACTTGGAGAAGAGAAAGGCAATTTCTGCCTCCTGGGAAAGGCGGTCCTGCGGTGAGGAAGTGGCCTTGTTGGAAAGGAGACCAGTGGTGCCAGCACCAGGAAAATAGTTTTCATACCAGTCCGAGGAAGAACTTTTTTTTTTTCCGAGGAAGAACTTTTTATCTCTGCCAGAGCTGTTCCAAATGGAGTGGGCTGCCTCTGTGGGGAATGAGCTCGCTGTCACTGGGATGAACAAGCAGAAGCTAGAAAGACTGAGTGCAGGGTGCGGGGTGGGGGGCAGTTTGTGAGGTTCCGAGATAACCTTTGGAGGTCCATTTTAGTGTGAAGAAGCTGTATTGGAGATATTCACATCTGTGAATGGTGGTGACTTCCTCTACCTCTGAAAGGGATGGGCAGTGTGATCCACAGCCAGATAACGTTCTGTGTGTCCTGCAGGACATCGAGGGTACGTGCCAGCTGGGAAACTGGAGCTGTACCACGTGGTCCCCCGTGAGGAGGAGCTCAGAGGGCAGGCGAGGCCTCACAGGGACTCCCAACGTCAGACACCAGAGCCCACCTTGGCCTCTGTCCCTTCTGTCCTAGCAGTGACCCAGGTGAGCCTGGAAGAGGGCAGGTGGGTTCACATCCCCATGGCCATCTGGAGTGGGGCTTTGATTTTCCTCCTGTCCAGAGGGACTACCACCCTGTGAGGCCAGGGCCTCGGTCAGTGGCCACACCAGTGTCCTGGCCAGGGTGGGACCTGGAGAAAGGAGCCTCTCGTCCTTGCCACATCAAGAGCAGGGAGTTAGTCCCTCGCTCCCCATTAGCAGAGCACCTGGGATTATTTCGTTCATTCGTTTGTTCATGCATTTGTTCATTTATTCAGTATTCACCAGGCACTGTGCTAGATAAGAGATGCAGTGATGAGCAGAAGTCAACCTTGGCCCTTGCCTTCCTCAAATTTATTATCTGGGAGGTGGGGAAAACAGCGATTAATAAAATAATCATATAAATAATCACAGTTCTATTAGTGCTAAGTGCCAGAGCCTTAGGTGTGGGAGAGGTTCAGGGAAGGTCTTTCTGAGAAGAATCATGCTTTTGCTCAGATTTGAAGGGTGGTTAGGAAGTAATTGGATAAAGGGTTGTGGATGGGAAGAGCTTCCCAGAAAGCATGCCCAGCGAATGCAAAGGCCCAGCACCGGGGAGGACAGGGTGAGTGAGGAACTGAGTGGAGCCAGTGGGGCTGGGACGGTGAGAGCGGTGGGCTGGAGAGGTGGGTGGGGCTAGCCAGCCGGGCCTGTGGCCTTGGTGAGGGTGTTGGCTTTCCCTTAAAAGCCATGGGAGGAGGGCTTCCCTGGTGGCGCAGTGGTTGAGAGTCCGCCTGCCGATGCAGGGGACATGGGTTCGTGCCCACATGCCGCGGAGCGGCTAGGCCCGTGAGCCATGGCCGCTGAGCCTGCGCTCCGGAGCCTGTGCTCCGCAACGGGAGAGGCCACAACAGTGAGAAGCCCGCGTACCGGATAAAAAAAAAAAAAAAAAGCCATGGGAAACTTGTACATGCATGTTCGTTGCAGCATTATTCATAACAGCCCCAAAGTGGAAACAACCCATGTCCATCAACTGATGAAGGAATAAACAAAATGTGGCACATCCACACAATCAAATATTATTCAGCCATAAGAAAGAATGAAGTGCCGACACATGCTACCACATGTAGCTTGGTAGAGAAGGCCATGTAATGTATGATTCTCTATACGAAATGTCCTGGATAGACAATTGCATAGAGACAGAAAGTAGATCAGTGGTTGGCAGAGGCTGGGGGCAGGGGGAATGGGAAGTGACTGCTAAGTGGTCTAGGGTCTCTTTTTGAGATGATGAAGATGTTCTGGAATTAGATAATGGTGATGGTGGCATAACCTTGTGAACATGTTAAAAACTACTTTATTGTACACTTTGAAAGGGTGAATGTATGCATGTGAATTATATCTCAAAACAAAAAGTGTTGGGAAGGCTTTTCGGGGCAGAAGCTTAGCGGGGTCGCTGTGAGGGCTGATTGAGGTAGTTAGCTGGCTGGCATATGTGAGCCTCAGAGCCTCAGTAAATGGAGGCTGCACTCACAGTTATAAAGGAGGAGCTTCACAGGTGATGGATGAACAACAGAAAGGACCCAGGCTGAGGGGTGGGAGCCCAGAGGCTTGCAGTGAATAGCCAGGGGATGCCGCAGGCCAGGGTGGCTGAGGGAGCCTGGAGTGGGCTGCAGGAGGGCTGCATAGAAGCCTGCGGAAGCTGTGATGTACAGCTGTGGCACATGCTGGGAAGGCCCTCAGGCCAGTGCCGGGAGCCTTAGCTAGAAGTGGTACACCAGGGCTGCCTCCTGTTGGACATACCCACCCATCAGCAAAGAACCCACAGGGATCCCACCAGAGAGCCTCGCCATCCAACTCAATCCCAGTGGCCGCCAGTGTGGGTAGTGTCCCGGAACACCCGCCCAGGGGCTCATGTGGTGAGCTCAGCTGTCCATCTGCCCAGACACAGCAGCCACTTCCTCTTTGGTCGTGGGGCTGCTCAGTGGGACTCATGTGGAGTCATCCCCGTTCCCCCTTGCCCCTGATTGTTCCTGAGCCTTGGCACACAGTAATAAAAGTCATGGTAAAAATAGCGAAAGCAGCCTGCATTTGTTGAGCCCTTACTATGTACCAGGCACAGGTATCCATTCATTAAATCCCCACAATTACCTGGAGGGAAGGATATCATTACTTCCATTTCACAGATGATGAGAATGAGGCCCAGGGAGGTGAAATATCAGCCTAACAAATGCCCCCTCCTCCAATTTTTTTTTTTTTTTTTGCCTTTCAACAAAGTCACCTAACCTCCTTCCTGTCTCTGCTCCAAGCTGGGAAACTGGCCTGGGCAGATGACACCCTTTGATCTGAGGAGGGTTGTGGGGAAGGGATGCTGCATCCCCTGCTCGGTGAGATGGCAGCCGTGGACTGAGAGCACCCCTTCTGAGGTCAGACAGGCCAGCTTCACTCCTCTGTGGTTTTGAATAAGTTCCTTGACTTCTCTGAGTCTCAATTTCCTTATCTGAAAAATGGGGCAAACAGAATTATAGAATTGTGAAAATCAAAACCAGGCAAAGAGCCTGCCACATAGTAGCTATTAGCAGTGGGAGTAGCGGAAGTAGCTGATGGCTTTGGACAAAGGATGTATTTGGGAGGCAATGACTGCTCAGCGATGGGGACTGAGTCGGGTGGGAGGGAAGAGGATAAACAGCTTCTCTAGGTCAGGTTTGTCTGTCCTCCCACCCTGACCATTTCTGTGTCACTCCCCGTGTGTTTCAGGTGGTGGCAGTGTACCCCTTTGTGGCCAGAAGCAGCCATGAAGTGAGTCTGCAGGCAGGCCAGCAGGTGACTGTCCTGGAGGCCCAGGACAAGAAGGGGAACCCAGAATGGAGCCTTGTGGAAGTGAACGGACAGAGGGGCTATGTGCCTTCCAGCTTCCTGGCCAGGGCCCCAGGTCCAGCTCTGTGGGGCTGGAGTCTGCCCTCTTAGGGTGCCCTCCTTGGAGCCCATGTTCCAAGAGGCTTAGAGGCTGTGACCCTGGGAGTTAGAAGCAAAGAGAAGGTGGGGGTGGATAGGGAAATCAGGCCAGGGTGGGGTGAAGGGCACCCAGAAGGCAGCCAGAAGAGGTAGGTGGGCCTTGCAGAGTGCCTGGCGTGGGTGAACATGAAAGGCTCCAACCAGGACGGCTCATTATGTCTGCATGAAGAGGGCGTTCCAACCTGAGTCACAACACCTGGGATGGCAGGTCACAGCTGATTGGCCAGGACTTGCTTATGGCCAATCTTACCTGTGCCCCGTCTGGTCCTGCCCATGGGAGTGGGTCACCCAGGTGAGCTTTACCTGTGCGCTGTGTGCTTGCATGGAGGCACACTGGAGAGTCCAGAACCGCCTGACCTGGCAGTTCACTTCCTTCCTGTGGTATAAAGAGATACAACAGCCGACCAGTCAGCTTATTTTTCCACGCTGGGAGCTAAGTTGTCTTGGGCAATGAACCCCTGGGAGCCCTCTCTAGCAGGGGAATGAGGGCTTGTCGGGGCAGTGGAGAGGTTCCCAGGAGACTTTTGGCTGGGCCAGGGAGTAGGTGTGAGCAAGTCACGATTCTGGAATGTGTTAAGGCAAATGCAGAGGCTGCTCCAGGGAAGAGGGGATTTTTGAGGGCGTGTTAGGTGGGGTGTGTGAGGCTGTTAGCAGCAGTTGTACACTGCTGCTGTGTTCTCTGGATTAGGAGACAGAGGGGTATGCAAGTCATAGAGGAAACTATGTTAAGCAGGTAACTAAAGGCCTGATGGGTGGGTAATGACTTGGTTTCCTGTTTCTGGAAGAAGGGGAGCCAGTGGAACCCCCAGTGGTTTCAGGAGGCTGCTGAGGGCTTGGAGGCAACAGTGGAGGTGATGTCAGTTGGCTGTGGCCCCTCAGACATAGGACACAACCTCAGTTTTCCCATCTATAAAGACCTAACTCATAGGCTTGTGGTGAGAATGACATGATGCTAAGGATGTGGAAGCTCCTTGCAAGTCATGAAGTGTGATATAAATGTAAATTGCAGGATGTCTAGGAGGTGGTCTCAGGATGGCCCCAGCCATCGGCTGGCCGCTCGCCATGCCCATGGCCATGATGGACATTATTAATCACTGTGGCATCCTTTCCCATAAACCCAGGATCCCTCCCAACGCTGCAATCTAGGTAACCAAACTCTTGAACTTGGTGAGATCAAACTTACTGTCATCCCTTTCTAGAACTTAGAAATTGAAGCCCCTCAAAACAGTTCCTGTTCAAGGAAGAATGACCGCTGGGGCGAATTTGGGTGCAGCCGCTATTGGATCATCATCTCTAGGTTGTAACTTGGGGCTCACATAAATTGCAAGATTCACAGGAGAGGGAAAAGGTGATCCATTGTAACTTTTAAAACAAATTACAGATCGTTTAAAAATGTATTACAGAGAGGGCAGAGTCAAGATGGTGTACTAGGAGGACGCGGAATTCGCGTCTCCTCACAACTAGGGCACCTACCGGGCACCAGTGGGCGACCACGGACATCTAAGGGGATGGGAGGAGCCTACAGTGACCGGGTAGGACGTGGGGCCTGGGGGGAGTGAAGGGGGAGGAGAAGTGGAGGCTGGAGGGGACTGGCGCCCCTGAGGGGCGGCTGGGGGAGGGGAAGGGATCCCATGCCCAAAGAGGGAAATTGGAGAACCATTGGGAGGGCAGAGGATCAAAAGGGAGCATGGCCAGGTTTCCCCTACCCACTTAGGCCCCCAGGAACCTGCTGAGATTCTGGGCCTGATCCTCTGCCCACCGAGGACCCCTCCAGCCACGTGGGTCCTGAGGGAGTGGGAGAGAGGAAAGGGGGAGAAAAAGGCTGAACCTCCAGGACTAGCACCCCTGAGGGGTGGCTGAGGGAGGGGAGGAGTTCCTACACCCAGTGGGACCCACTGATGGTTAGGGGTCCAGCGGCGACGGGGGAGACCCTGGGGGAGATGGTGGGGTAGGGGCGCGAAGGAACGGAAGGGAACGTGGTCAGTTGGAGCCCCGTTGGGCTCCTGGGCCTAATCCTCCGCCCTTGGAGCCTCCCTCCTGCCGTGCAAAGCCCGAGCCCTGGCCCTACAACCCACCCAGGGCCCTACCTCTACACTCAGAGACCCCATCCAACGCGCTGGGCCTAAACCCCACCCACACACCCTCACTCAGGGCCCTACCCCCCAAACTCCGGAACTCCACATTCCAGAGGCCCCCCTTTCCACGTGCTGCCTCTCCCCTCTGCGCAGGTCCTAAGCAGAGGCCCCGCCCCATGCTTGAACGTCGCCCCCCTACCTGCCTAGGTCCCACCCCACCCTAAACCCCACCCCTGCCTAAGTTCCACCCCTGCCTAAACTCCGCCCCCATAGCCAAGGCTTTTATTTTTTCCTCTTTTAGAGGAAGTTTTACCTTGTTGATTCATTATTTTTCCTAATATATTTTTTATCTTTCTAATTTTATTTTGTTTTTTATTCTTTGATCTTGTACTGCACCTTTTTTTCTTTCTTCTTTTTTTTTTACCGCACCATGAAGCTTGTGGGATCTTGGTTCCCAGGCCGGAAGTCGGGCCTGAGCTCCTGTGGTGGGAGCTCTGAGTCCAAACCGCTGGACTAACAGAGAACCTCAGACCCCAGGGAATATCAATTGGAGTGAGGCCTTCTGGAGGACCTCATCTCAGCACCAAGACCTAGCTCTATCCAACTGCCTGCAAACTCCAGTGCTGGACGTCTCAGGCCAAACAACCAGTAAGACAGGAACAGAGCACCACCCATCAAAAAAGAAAAATAAATGAAACAACAAAAAAATATGTTACAGATGAAGGAGGAAGGTAAAAACCTACAAGACCAAATAAATGGAGATGAAATAGGCAACCTACCTGAAAACGAATTCAGAGTAATGATAATAAAGATGATCCAAAATCTCGGAAAAAGAATGCAGAAAATACAAGAAACATTTAACAAGGATCTAGAAGAACTAAAGAGCAAATAAACAGTGATGAACAACACAATTACTGAAATTAAAAATACTCTAGAAGGAATCAACTGCAGAATAACTGAAGCAAAAGAATGGATAAGTGAGCTGGAAGATAAAATGGTGGAAATAACTGCCAGGGAGCACAATAAAGAAAAAAGAATGGAAAGAATTGAGGACAGTCTCAGAGACCTCTGGGACAACATTAAATGCACCAACATTCGAATTACAGGGGTCCCAGAAGAAGAAGAGAAAAAAGAAAGGGTCTGAGAAAATATTTGAAGAGATTATAGTCGAAAACTTCCCTAACATGGGAAAGGAAATAGTCAATCAAGTCCAAGAAGCACAGAGCATCTCATACAGGATAAACCCAAAGAGAAACACGCCAAGACACATATTAATCAAACTATCAAAAATACAAAGAAAAATATTAAAAGCAGCAAGAACAACAGCAAAGCAACAAATAACATACAAGGGAATCCCTGTAATGTTAATGGCTGATTTTTCAGCAGAAACTCTGCAAGCCAGAAGGGAGTGGCGGGACATATTTAAAGTGATGAAAAGGAAAAACCTACAACCAAGATTACCCAGCAAGGATCTCATTCAGATTCGATGGAGAAATTAAAACCTTTACAGATAAGCAAAAATTAAGAGAATTCAGCATCACCAAAGCAGCTTTACAGCAAATGCTAAAGGAATTTCTCTAGGCAGGAAACACAAGACAAGGAAAAGACCTACAAAAACAAACCCACAACAATTAAGAAAATGGTAACAGGAACATACATATCAATAATTACCTTAAATGTAACTGGATTAAATGCTCCAACCAAAAGACATAGACTGGCTTAATGGATACAAAAACAAGATCTGTACATATGCTGTCTACAAGAGACCCACTTCAGACCTAGGGACACATACAGACTGGAAGTGAGGGGATGGAAAAAGATACTCCATGCAAATGGAAATCAAAGGAAAGCTGGAGTAGCAATTCTCATATCAGAAAATATAAACTTTAAAGACTATTACAAGAGACAAAGAAGGATACTACATAATGATCAAGGGATCAACCCAAGAAGAAGATATAACAATTGTAAATATTTATGCACCCAGCCTAGGAGCACCTCAATACATAAGGCAAATGCTAACAGCCATAAAAGGGGAAATCGACAGTAACACAATCATAGTAGGGGACTTTCTAACACCCCACTTTCACCAATGGACAGATCATCCAAAATGAAAATAAATAAGGAAACACAAGCTTTAAATGACACATTAAACAAGATGGACTTAATCTATATTTATAGGACATTATATCCGAAAACAACAGAATACACTTTCTTCTCAAGTGCTCATGGAACGTTCTCCAGGATAGATCATATCTTGGGTCACAAATCAAGCCTTGGTAAATTTAAGAAAATGGAAATCGTATCAAGTGTCTTTTCCAACCACAACACTATGAGACTAGATACCAATTACAAGAAAAAAACTGTACAAAATACAAACACATGGAGGATAAACAATACACTACTAAATAACCAAGAGATCACTGAAGAAATCAAAGGGAAATCAAAAAATACCTAGAAAAAAATGACAATGAAAACATGATGACCCAAAACCTATGGGATGCAGTAAAAGCAGTTCTAAGAGGGAAGTTTATGGCAATACAATCCTACCTCAAGAAACAAGAAAAATCTCAAACAACCTAACCTTACACCTAAAGCAATTAGAGAAAGAAGAATGAAAAAACCCCAAAGTTAACAGAAGGAAAGAAATCATAAATATCAGATCAGAGATAAATGAAAAAGAAATGAAGGAAACAGTAGCAAAGATCAATAAAACTAAAAGGTGGTTCTTTGAGAAGATAAACAAAATTGATAAACCATTAGCCAGACTCATCAAGAAAAAAAGGGAGAAGACTCAAATCAACAGAATTAGAAATGAAAAAGGAGAAGTAATAACTGACACTGAAGAAATACAAAGGATCATGAGAGATTACTACAAGCAACTATACGCCAATAAAATGGACAGCCTGGAAGAAACAGACAAATTCTTAGGAAAGCACAACCTTCTGAGACTGAACCAGGAAGAAAGAGGAAATATAAACAAACCAATCACAAGCACTGAAATTGAAACTGTGATGAAAAATCTTCCAACAAACAGAAGTCCAGGACTAAATGGCTTCACAGGTGAATTCTATCAAACATTTAGAGGAGAGCTAACACCTATCCTTCTCAAACTCTTCCAAAATATAGCAGAGGGAAGAACACTCCCAAACTCATTCTACGAGGCCACCATCACCCTGATACCAAAACCAGACAAAGATGTCACAAAAAAAGAAAACTACAGGCCAATATCTCTGATGAACATAGATGCAAAAATCCTCAACAAAATACTAGCAAACAGAATCCAACAGCACATGAAAAGGATCATACACCATGATTAAGTGGGGTTTATCCCAGGAATGCAAGGATTCTTCAATGTATGCAAATCAATCAATGTGATACACCATATTAACACATTGAAGGAGAAAAACCATATGATCATCTCAATAGATGCAGAAAAAACTTTTGGCAAAATTCAACACCCATTTATGATAAAAACTCTCCAGAAAGTAGGTATAGAGGGAACCCACCTCAAGATAATAAAGGCCACATATGACAAACCCACAGCCAACATCGTTCTCCATGGTGAAAAACTGAACCATTTCCTCTAAGATCAGCAACAAGACAAGGTTGCCCACTGTCACCACTGTTATTCAACATAGTTTTGGAAGTTTTAGCCACAGCAATTAGAGAAGACAAAAATAAAAGGAATCCAAATTGGAAAAGAAGTAAAACTATCACTGTTTGCAGATGACATGATACTATACATAGAGAATCCTAAAGATGCTACCAGAAAACTACTAGAGCTAATCAATGAATTTTGTAGAGTAGCAGTATACAAAATTAATGCACAGAAATCTCTTGCATTCCTATACACTAATGATGAAAAATCTGAAAGCGAAATTAAGGAAACATTCCCATTTGCCATTGCAACAAAAAGAATAAAATACCTAGGAATAAACCTACCTAATGAGACAAAAGACCTGTATGTAGAAAACAATAAGAAACTGATGAAAGAAATTAAAGATCATACAAACAGATGGAGAGATATACCATGTTCTTGGATTGGAAGAATCAACCTTGTGAAAATGACTATACTACCCAAAGCAATCTACAGATTCAGTGCAATCCCTATCAAACTACCAATGGCATTTTTCACAGAATTAGAACAAAAAATTTCGCAATTTGTATGGAAACACAAAAGACCTCAAATAGCCAAAACAATCTTGAGAAAGAAAAACGGAGGTGGAGGAGTCAGGCTCCCGTACTTCAGACTATATTACAAAGATACAGTAATCAAGACAGTATGGTACTGTGGTGCTGGGAAAACTGTACAGCTACATGTAAAAGAATGAAATTAGAACACTTCCTAACACCATACACAAAAATAAACTCAAAATGGGTTAAAGACCTAAGTGTAAGGCCAGAAACTATCAAACTCTTAGAGGAAAATATAGGCAGAACACTCTATGACATAAATCACAGCAAGATCCTTTTTGACCCACCTCCTAGAGTAATGGAAATAAAAACAAAAATAAACAAATGGGACCTACTGAAACTTAAAAGCTTTTGCACAGCAAAGGAAACCATAAAAAAAACGAAAAGACAACCTTCAGAATGGGAGAAAATATTTGCAAATGAAGCAACTGACAAAGGATTAATCTCCAAAATATACAAGCAGCACATGCAGCTCAATATAAAGAAAAAAAAACCAATCCAAAAATAGGCAGAAGACCTAAATAGACATTTCTCCAAAGAAGATATACGGATTGTCAACAAACACATGAAAAGATGCTCAATATCACTAATCATTAGAGAAATGCAAATCAAAACTACAATGAGGTATCACCTCACACCGGTCAGAATGGCCATCATCAAAAATCTAGAAACAATAAATGCTGGAGAGGGTGTGGAGAAAAGGGGACCCTCTTGCACTGTTGGTGGGAATGTAAATTGATACAGCCACTATGGAGAACAGTATGGAGGTTCCTTAAAAAACTAAAAATAGAACTACCATATCACCCACTACTGGGCATATACCCTGAGAAAACCATAATTCAGAAAGAGTGATGTACCACAATGTTCATTGCAGCACTATTTACAATAGCCAGGACATGGAAGCAACCTAAGCATCCATCGACAGATGAATGGGTAAAGAAGATGTAGCACATATATACAATGGAATATTAGCCATAAAAAGAAACGAAATTGAGTTATTTTTAGTGAGGTGGATGGACCTAGGGTCTGTTACGCAGAGTGAAGTAAGTCAGAAAGAAAAACAAATACCGTATGCTAACACATATATATGGAATCTAAAAAAAAAAAAAAAAAAAAAGGTTCTGATGAACCTAGGGGCAGGACAGGAATAAAGACGCAGACATAGAGAATGGACCTGAGGACACAGGGAGGGGAAAGGGTAAGCTGGGACGAAGTGAGAGAGTAACATTGACATATATACACTACCAAATGTAAAATAGATAGCTAGTGGGAAGCAGCTGCATAGCATAGGGAGATCAGCTCCGTGCTTTGCGACCACCTAGAGGGGTGAGATAGGGAGGGTGGGAGGGAGGCGTAAGAGGGAGAGGATATGGGGATATATGTATACATACAGCTGATTCACCTTGTTATACAGCAGAAACAACATTGTAAAGCAATTATACTCAAAGATGTTTTTTAAAAATGTCATCTCTCTCTCTCTCTCTCTCTCTCTCTCTCTATATATATATATATATATTACAGCCATGACCATTAGCCAAGTAGCTACAAATAAAACATTTTTGGGAAAAAAAAATTTTTGGAACCAACCCACCTTAGAGTGTGTGTAAAAATATGTGGCAGTTTAGACTTAATTCCAGGAACATCTCTGTATTATAACTGTAGTGCCTAAAGCTGTTAGCTCTGGTATTTGGAGAGCCTTTAAAAGTCTATACATGTCTTTGTCAGTCTGTAACTTACCTCCTCTGGGCTTGTGAAAGTGTGAAGGCTGCATACATAATGCAAAACTCAGTCCCTTCAATCCCTCTCCCAGCAGCAAATTCACTCTCCAAGATGCTCATGACTCATTTTCCTTTCTCTTCCCTGCTCAGAGTTCTGATACAAACAGGAAGCACAGGGGAACAGATAATAAAATAGGAAATCCAACTGTGGTTCCATAATACTTATGAGAGCCTACAGTGTGCTAGAAACCTAGCTCAGGGCTTCTCAACGTGGCTGCCCACTGCTTGCACCGGGGCAGCTTTAACTATGACTGAAGCCAGGATCCCACTCAGAGATGCTGATGTAATTGGTGTGGGGTGTGGCCCAGCCTCAGGAATTCAGAGAGCTCCTCAAGTATTTCTAGTGTGTGGCCAGGGTTGGGGACCTCTGCTCTAGACACACAGTGGTGGTCGAGATAGACCCGGGGTTGGAAATGGTCACAAGCTGTTAGCTAGGACGTGCCCCATCCAAACTTTGTACTTGCTCAGATGTTTCAAACAGGCAGCTTCGCAGCCAAAATAAATAAATAATTTTAAAAGTTATTTTTTTAAAAAAAAGGGACTTCCCTGATGGCACAGTGGTTAAGAATCCGCCTGCCAATGCAGGGGACACGGGTTCCAGCACTGGTCCAGGAAGATCCCACATGCCACGGAGCAACTAAGCCCATGTGCCACAACTACTGAAGCCCGCGCACCTAGAGCCTGTGCTCTGCAACAAGAGAAGCCACTGCAATGAGAAGCCCGCGCACTGCAACTAAGAGTAGCTCCCACTCGCCACAGCTAGAGAAAGCCTGCGCGCAGCAGCAAAGACCCAATGCAGTCGAAAATAATTAATTTTTTTAAAAAGTTATAAAAAAACAGCAGCTTGAGAGGAGGTTTGAAATAGGACAGCCTGTTCTGTCAGGTCCCAGAATGTATATTTATTAAGTGCCATTAAAAGGGACCTGAAGAGGGGCTTCCCTGGTGGTGCAGTGGTTGAGTCTGCCTGCCGATGCAGGGGACACGGGTTCGTGCCCCAGTCTGGGAAGATACCACATGCCGCGGAGCGGCTAGGCCCATGAGCCATGGCCGCTGAGCCTGCGCGTCCGGAGCCTGTGCTCCGCAACGGGAGAGGAGAGGCCACAACAGTGAGAGGCCCGCGTACCACACACACAAAAAAAGGGACCTGAACAAAACTGGATATTCTTGTAGGCATAAGGGAGAAAACTGAAATATTCTTGGAACCAAATCTATCTCATGAGGAAAAATAACAATGTATTCAGTAGCATGTGGGTAATGGTTTCTCCTAGGGGATGAGATTAAAAGTCACTGAAGGGTGAGAAAATGCATAATTGAGAAGATGGAGAATGGCCTGAATTTTCTCCAGGGGACTCTGTGTAATGTGTCTTTCCCCTCCAAATACCTAGAACCATTGCCCTGTGACTTATGTATTTCAATGCTGGACTGTCACATATTAGACTTACAAAGGTATATGTCTGTGAATTGAACAAGACTTCCAGGAGGTGAAGACTGATTCACAAGGGTGACCCTTGCTCCCTGCAACAGAGTGAGACCTCTTTAATCTCTTGGGCTCCAACCTAGTTTTAGACATGAGGACAAGATTACAATATCAAAGGAAAGATGAGCGAATTCTTGGTTAATGTGGTGAGTCTAGCTTGGTGAATAACTGATGTCAACTACTGGGAATAAAGGACTTGAAGATGAAATGCCACTGAAATTTGTGTGACTCTAACCATTGGATGGTCAGATGCCCCAGTGTGACATTTGTTCACTAGATACTTGCCATATATAAAAATGGAACCTCCTTTATTCATGTGTTCATTTAGTGAGTGTCTACTGCACATCTTTGGTGCCTCCAGGATTTGGCCTTAGCTGCTGGGGATGCAGTGAGAAGTCAGAGAGACCGGGACCCTGCCCTCTCAAAGCCCACAGTTTGATGAGGGAGGCAGACAAGGCAACAGTTAAACACAGTGTTAATTGTTAGGATAGGGTGATAACAGGTGCCACCAGAGCCCAGGGGAGAGGCCAGCCCCTGACTCAGACTTGGTGGCTAAGGAGGGCTTCCTGGAAGAAGTGATATCCAAGCTGATGGGTAACAGGTTAGATGAGGGTGGGAGGGAGGGCACATTCAAAGGCCCAGAGTTAAGAGCAAGCACAGCTCATCAGGGAACTAAAATGCTATAGAGCTGGAACACAGGGTGTGCATAAGGGTGGTGGGTACAGTGCGAGATGGCTTAGTGAGGTCTGCCTGGTAAGGAGCTTTGGGGTTTATTCTGAGGGCAGTGGTGGGGGACACTAAAGGGTTTCAAGCAGAGGAGTGACACGCCCAGAGTTGTGTTTTAGGATGCAAGTTCTGGTTTATCCTGGAATCTCCCTAAGCATCTGTCACATGCCTCAAGTAATAGATGTTCAATACACGTTGCTCATATAAACAGCCCAGATGGGATGGGAACACTGAAACCTACTTCCAAGGAATCTCCCATCCAGCTGTAAAAGACAGACAAGCACCTGGCACCACAAGGCAGGATGCCGTCAGCCCCAGAAGGGTGCTATTTACCAGGCTCATGGGTGTTCAGACAAGGAGGAGTTTTGGGGTCGCTGAGGTGGTCAGGGAGGCTTCCTGGAGGAAGTGGGGCAGGTGCTGACTTTGTGGGATAAGTAGGGTTGGGGGAAGCAAAAGGGAAGGGGAAGCCTTTTCAGGCCCAGGGAGGCAGTGTAATGGTATGAGAAGTGCCCAGCACTTGACCTTAAAACCCCTGAGTTCAAGGCCCGCTTGGCCATAGGCAAGTAGCAAACTCATTTATTGTGGTTTCTGCCTGTGGGGAAGTTTGGTGAGGGCCCCCAGCCTGCGTTGTCCTCCCTATTCAGCCCAAAAAATACTCACTGTAGAATTCTGTCTTTTCTCAAGGAGTCGCTGGCTTCCTCCACCAGGACCTACCTTCCAGCGTGGAAAAGTCATTTTAGGATCTGTTGTGGTAGGGCAGAGACTCAAATACCTGGACTGGTGGGTAAGGAAAGAACTGGATTCCACTCCTGGCAACATCCCGAGGAGCTGGGTTCCTTAACAATCCACTCACTTAACCTTGTTCTTCTGTTTTCTTATCAGTAATTTTTGAACTTATGTTTTCTGTTTTTCTCATCTGTAAAATGGGTACAATTCCTGTTCTGACAGGGTGAGTGAGAGGATTAAATGAAACACTTGTGAATGGTGGCGGATCACAACAGGAGCATCACGGCTGTGCAGGGAGGGAATATGTGAACTCTGACCACTAGGTGGCGGCAGGGCTCTAGGAATCACCTGCGATTGGGCTGGGAGGCGCCACCTCAGCAAATTGAAATGCCCAGGGTGCTGGGCAGGTGGTGCAAATGAGAGGAAGGGCCAGGTGAAAGACATTAGGGAGTGGCAGGGACTGTGGTGGACCAGAGCATACATATTCCATCTAAGGAGCTTGAAGCTTCTTGGCTTCAACCAGTGTTGCCACATCAGAATGAGGGCCCAGTTGTGCCAGAGATTCTGATTTTTCAAGAGAAGCCAGAAACCAGGGTTTTGTTTTGATTTTTGATGTGAAATCTGTGTGGAGATTGTGTGGGTCACAACAGGTCCCCCTTTTTGCATCTTCTGCCACAGAGTGTGGGTTGGCTGCCCTGGTAGAGAATCTCCTCTGAAGAATTAGCTTCACATCTGTTTTCTGTGAAATGCCGTCATGTGTCTCCACTTCACTCACTACTTCATTAGATGTTAATTTTCCTTCCTTGGATCTCTGGGGAGAACTCTTTCGTTTTCTGCTATCGTTATTATTGTTGTCATCAAACATTTATTCAATCGTGGGCCATATTTTCTGACCACCCATGAGGCTCTCCATAGTACCTATTTCACAAGGTTCTTTTGAGGAATAAATGAGATACTGATATAATATCGCTTAGCCCAGCACCTGGCTCATTAGCACTCAATAAATATTGTTATGGGGACTTTAGAAAAGATGGCATGACATTTGGAGGAAGGTTTGCAGGGCCTGCCTTTCTCTCTATATTTGGGATGGTGACGAGGCCTGGCTACTCCCTTATGTAGATGAAGCCCCCTGGTTCCGGCTCCTGAGGGCCTAGTAGAGGTTGGATACAGCCCTTCCCTCAGAGGCTGCTGTCACACCCCAAAAGCATTCCTGGGACTTTCCCTAGTCCGGTTCCCTGGTGCTGCGTCTGGGTCAGGGTGGGCAGATTTCCCCATCCAGGGCAATCCCAATCTTGGGCAGGAGTGGCCCAGATTCTCCTGCCTCTCCCCAGCAAGAGGGCTTTCTGCAGTCCATTGCACCCGGACAAGTCAGGCAGGTACTCAGGCAATAATCAGGCATGCAGATGCGCTGGAGCAGCAACTCTGGTCAGAGGCTCAGGGCCCTTTACATCCAGGAGCATCTTCTCAGGGTGTTCCAAGGGGACCCAGCAGCTTTGGGGACAAAGACTCCTTGCTGGAGGCTCCACTGGCAGATTCAGGAACAAAGAGAGGGTGAGATCAGATTTGTCCTTGAGGGCTCTGACTTATGCTGGGCTCAGGAGCACCAGCTAATGCTGTTCAGTTAGGTCTCAGGCCACCACCATGCTTCCAGGATACCTCAGGGTGGTTCTGGGTTCCCTGTTTGGGGCCCATTTGCCTGTCTTCAGGGGTCTGGGCATCCTTGAGGCCTGTGAGTAGAAAGAGAGCTCAGTGGCTGCAGGTTTGGGACAGCCCTGAGCCTTAGGAGGATTGGGCCAGAGTGGGCATAGGACTTGCATCCACCCCTTCTGAGCAGCTCACATCTCAGAGGTTGGTTATTTGCTTGCTTGCTCTCACATTTATTCCCTGCCCAGCTCAGCTCTGTACTTCAGGGAACTACATTGCCCAGGCTCCTTTGTTCTCTGGTTTTCTGGTGGGTTTGTCCAATGGGAGGCACTGGCAGGGGGAAGGAGGGGAGAACCCAAGGTATTTCTCCCTCTCTCTGCTTCAGGCAGCATCTCTGCCTTGGCTGGTCTTCTCCATGGTTCCCACTTCCACTGGATGGTCCTTCCCTCTTGGTCTTAGGTCCCGTTGGACAGGCCTGGCTATACTTCCAGTTTCTGTAAGATAGCTTCAGATACTGGGCCCTAATAACGCTGCCTCTTCCCTGCGTTCCTCCAACCTAAAGACTAGAGTGTCTTTTCGCTGTTGTTAATCCCTGTGGTGATTCTAGGATCTTCTTTCACCGGTGTAACTTCCTCCCTAAGTCCCTCTGTTCCCAAGGCATAGAGTGGTTCTCTCTCTGACTGGACAGTGACTCTTGTGCAGCTCAGCAGCTAGGGATACAGGGAGGGAGTGGGTAGTAGAGCTGGGGGGCTCCTAGATACCTCTGCCCCTCAGGCTGCCGAGCCCTCAGAGAAGATTGGGACCATCACCAGGTCTGCTGTACCTTCCCTGGGTCAGGGAACAGTCCGGCCCTCCCCACCCAGATCTCTTGGAAGTGTCTTCAGCTATAGACAGCAGCTGAGTGGGTCACGCTCCAGGGTCAGTGGCTGTGAGAATCTGCCAAGCAGCCCTTGTTTGGGCCAACTGAAGCTGTTCTGCAGGGCCCAGAGAAGGACACAGAGGAGACCCAAGGGCCATTGTGTGACAGCAGAGCCAGGCTGTGGGCAGGAGGAGAGGGTCGCCTCCTTCCAGCCACAGTGCCTCGAGTCTGGCCCTGGCTCAGGAGGGACGGTGAGCCCCCGGTCAGTGAGACGGGAAGTGGAGGTGAGGCTTCTGGCCAGGAAAAAGCCTGCTTGTCTTGATTCTGGGGTCTCAGTTATTCCAGGCACATCAGCAGAGCCTTTGGTCTGGGGAAAGGCTAGTGCACTACTAGCAATCACCACAGCTTCTGTTCACTTCTCACAGGGCTTTTTGAGGGTTACGTGAGGAAATCCACTTTACGCGATTAATCCAGTGCTGGCACATAGGAAGCTCTCAAGACCTGCGAACTAAAGAAAAACAAACAAGAAAACACAAATCACAACAGCAACCAGGCACTGTGGACCTTATTCTGTAGGATAAGCTGGTGTCTAGTTAGTACTGAGCCCCAGGCCTCTCCCCTGGAGCAGAGCTGGGGCTGGCAACACAGTTCCAGCTGCCAAGGCTAGGAAGAAGGCCGAGTCAGGTGAAGGAGTTGTGAGGTTGGGAGGTCACAGTGATCTCAGGGCACACTCCCCAGAGACGTGGGGATGAGCAGTAGGTGTCCAGAACCATAATGGGGCACTTGAGGACACCTATCACCTTGTGTCCGGGCAGGACAGAGATCAAGGCTAGGTCAGAAAGCAGGCAGTAGGATCCCAGTCTTTGGGTTCAAGTACTAGGCCCTGGGGACTTAAGGATCAGGTCCACTAAAAATACAAAGATCCTGGCAAGAGCAGGATTGAGAGCTGGACACAGGGACTTCATTTTGAGCCCCGGGGGCCAGAGCTGCTGGAAATCCTCCCATCTGATGACAGGATTGAACCCAGGGAGCAAGATGGGTTGGACGTGGGAGAGGGTCTGGGATGAAGAGGCTGTGGTAGTCAGGAGACCAGACTTCACATTGCAAAACGTCCAAATTCAAATCCTGACTCCACACTCACCAGCTGTGTGACCTCGTTGAACAAGTTACTTCATGTCTCTAAAACCTCACTTTCCTCTTTGTGGGTAAACCAGGAAATAGTCGTACCTCAGAGGGCTGTTGGAATGTGGAAATGGGATCACGCGTGGAGGTTTTGGCAGTCTAGGACATATGAGTGCTGCTTAAATGATTGAGCCTCGAAGACACAGCCATTTTTGCTGGCTCCCACCTCCTCCAATGTACTCCTCCTAAGCTTTGCCAGCAGTGACCCCAGGCTGAGTCTTCTCTGGGCTAACACTCCTTGTACTTTCAACCTTTGCTCTAACGTCTGTGTTCCTGACCCTTCACCACCTCAGGCTCTGAAAAAATAGCCCCTCACTGCCTGAGCTCTTTCCAAACTGAAAGCAAGAGGATGTCTTAAGAGGCCAAAGGTTGTTCCCCTGGGAATGTAATGTGACCACGTCCTCCGATACTCCCTGGTGATTAGAGCTCGCCATCTTGAATTACTTCATCTTCATCCTCCCAAGAAGCTTCCTCACAGCCCCAGGCCAAGCAGTGGGAGACAGCCTTGCTGATATGCCTTTGTGAGTATACCTCCCCCCTACTTTCTTTCCTCCCACATTGCTAAACTTTTTTCCTCAAATTCTTTCTCACCCTTCCCCCACTCCTCACCTAAAGCTGCAGCAGAACATAAAAGAAAAATACAGTGACACGCACACAACTGGAAAAATCTCAACATCTATCTTCTTCCCCTTCACACCACCCCGCTGGCCACATCCCAGGCCAGAGATTCCAAGGCATGGCACTCCCCTTAGGAGTCAGGTGTCCCCGTCCCCACCTGGAGGGGACAGATACCAGCCAAAAGCACCTGGTCCAGATTTCCTTTTTGCAGTTTGTATTGTGACTATAACATAGTTTTTGTTTTTCTTAATGTATTACAATATGCACGTAATACATTTTTTTATGTTATTTTATTTACTTATTTATTTATTTACTTATTTAGTTATTTACTTATTTTTGGCTGCATTGCGTCTTTGTTGCTGTGCGTGGGCTTTTCTCTAGTTGCAGCGAGCGGGGGCTACCCTTTGTTGCGGTGCGCGGGCTTCTCATTGCGGTGGCTTCTCGTTGCAGAGCACGGGCTCTAGGCGCGCGGGCTTCAGTAGTTGTGGCTCACGGGCTCAGTAGTTGTGCCTCGTGGGCTCTAGAGCGCAGGCTCAGTAGTTGTGGCCCACGGGCTTAGTTGCTCCGCGGCATGTGGGATCTTCCCAGACCAGGGCTCAAACCCGTATCCCCTGCATTGGCAGGTGGATTCTTAACCACTGAGCCACCAGGGAAGTCCCTACATTATTTTTAATAAAACCAAATATGGAATTTGAATTGTATCACTGCCTGTCATGCTTCCTTAGGCTCCTGTAAGGGGTAAAGCCAACAAAGCTGGGATTCACTCCGCTTCCTCTCTTCCTCGCAGCCCTCCCTCCATGTTCAGTCCTTCAGCAAGGGCTGTCAACTTTACCTCCAAAACCTTCCTGAAAGTTGTCCACTTTCCCCCTCTCCAGCACCCCCACTCCTCTTCTCTCCCCTGTGCTTCTGCAGGAGCCTCTGGACTGTCTCTCAGTTCCCACCCCTGTGCTTCCCCCTCACCCACTCTCCATAGAACAGTCAAAGTGATCCTTCGAAAAAAGTAAATTAGAGAATGTCACACCTCTTAAAACTGAACAAAACCCAAATTCCTTACTCAGACCTAACCGGGCCTGTGTGATGGGCCCTGCTTCCCTCCCACCGAACCATGTACCACCTTCCACCTTGATCACTGTGATACGGCCAACACTTGCTTTTCTGTTTCTGTTCCTCAATTACCCTAAGCTCCTTCCTGACTCAGGGACTCAGCACTGGCCCTTCCCTTCCCTGGGATACTTTTCCCCCAGATCTGCCCTTGGCTGGTTTCTTGCCACACAGGTCAGCTCCTCAGTGATGCCTTCACTGACCGCTCCATCTGGGCAGTGTCCAACCCTTCCCACCCTGACCCCAGCACTCATTATTCATCACCCTGTCTTACTGTCATTAGAGACTGCACCACTCCCTCCTATTTTCTAGTTTATCTGTTTGTTGTCTGCTTCCCTCATTAGAAAGTAAGATGGATAAGGATTTTATCCATCTCATTCAATCCTAAATCCAAATAACCTTTAGTATGTCCCAAATGGCACATGCTTGTACTAAAAAATGATTCCTAGTTTATCTGAAATTCACATTTAACTAGGTGCCCTGTATTTTAACTGGCAATCCTACTTGAGGCCCATGGTCCCACATCCTGGGAACAAGAGAATGAAGCCGGTATGGGAAGAGAAGAGAGAAAATGAGTGTGGGGGGGAGGACAGGTGGGTGGGAGAGAGAACAAGACAGCAACAGAGAATGAGTGAAGAGAGAGACAGACAGAGTCACAGGTAGACCAATAGACACCCTCTGGTAGTGTTCAAGTCCCACAGTTCAGTGACCCAAAGTCAGAGCCACCCCATCCTTTCTGTAGTTTGTTTATGGGCACCAGTAAATTCCCCTTTTGCTTCAAAATAATAGCCAACATTCTCAAGCACTTGTGTGTGCCAGGCACTGGGCCAAGCCCTTGGATGCACTATCTCATTTAGGCTGTCACCTCACACAATTCTATGAGGGTGTTTCTGTCACTCGCTCTACAGAGGAACAGAGAAGTTAAGTAACGTGCTCACGTTCACACAGACTCTAAGCAGCAGAGCTGGGCTTCAAACCCAGGCAGTCAGATGCCAGAGTGCTTGACCACTGTGTGGACTAGCTGTCACTCATAATCGAGGAGGTCCCGAGCGGCTCACTGGACGGCTGACCCTTGAGAGGCTGGGTGGCATCATGTGTGGACCCAGGAACCGGACTAAGCAGGATCAAATCCAACTTCCCTCACCCATAGTGTGACTTTGGGAAAGTTGTCCACTTACTCTGAGCGTCAGCTTCCTCTTCTGTAAAATGGAGTCGACAATAATAGTAGGTACAGCATAGGATTGATATGGGGATTTAATTAATTAACGTCTATGTACACAGACATAAAAAGCCATTAGATCAGGTAAGCATTTAATAAACATTTACAGACATTTTTATTATTTTCAGTTCATCTCTGATGCCCAGCACAGGATCTGGCACAAAGGAAGTGCTCATGTTTCCTGTGTGAGTGATGGATGATAAGAATGGAGAATATTAATGAGACTCCTGACTGTTTATTCAGCACCTACTATGTACCAAGCATTGTGCTAAGCACCTTACATACATCTCAGTCCATCCGCACAACAGCCCTACCAAGCTGGTATTGTCATCCCCATTTTACAGATGAGGAAACTGAGGCTTCAAGAAGTCAAGTGTCCAGAAAAGCCACAGAGAGAAGTCCAGAGCTAGGATCTCAGCCCTGGTTATAAGGAAAAAACACTGGATCTATGACTGCCTTAAAGAAGGCAGGAAGCAGATGAGATTGCATTGAGATGTTTTCCTGTGGACTGAGTTTTGAGTTTTTCCCATTGTCTTCGCAAGGTTTTTCATGTCCCTTACAGAAACCCTGTGTGCACGCCTTTCCATGCACTATTATCTCAATAGATGGGTATAGAGTCCCATTTTATGAAGGAGGCACAGAGAGGTACAGGTATTGATACTTGCTGAAGGTCACATAGGTGTTAAGAACAGAGCAGGTTCTGAACCCAGCTTCATCTGACTCCCAGTACAGTCTTTGTCTCCAGTACTCAACCCCTGGCCTACAGAGAACCACCACCCCCAAAAGCATGCCATCACTCAGATCTCCCAAAGACACCCACTTTTCACCATCCCCACTGCCAGCAAACCCCCAGGCTTCCATCCTTCACAGGGCCACCACCAGGGTCAGCTTTCAGAAACAGAGATCTGAAACCAGGGCTCTTGGAGGTCCTTCCAGGGTTCTTGACCACAGCTTCATGGTCTGGCTCCTGTTTATCCCTTCCACTCCTTGAACTCTGAGCTCTGGCTGAGCTGAATCTGCACTGCTCTCTCTCTGCCCCCCTTCACACTCACTCCTTCATCTGGGTGGTACACCCTTTCCCACTCCCCCGTCCCCTGTCCAAGTCATCCTTCAAGTCTCAGTGGCATATCACTTCTTCCAGGAAGCGTTCCTTTCTTGGTTCTGGTGCTGTTCCTGTGTGTGCCTCTACTCGGGTCCTTATCCCTCTCTGTTGAAATTGCCTTCTTACTTGAGGGTCTCTCCCTTGCTCCAAGAGGGCAATGGCTGTGTCTACCTATTCACACGGCATCCCCAGAGCTTGACATGGTGTCGGGTACCTGGTAGGTGCTCAGTGAAAAGCTGGGGAATGAATGGGGGTTCCCTGAGGACATTATGCTTTATTACACTGAGCACCGGGCACATAGTAAGCTCTCAATATATGTCTGTTGAATAGGTAAGGGATGAATGTATGAATAAATAAACAACGTGGTTCAACACCACTTCCCCGCCTCGCCTCACACACACACACACACATACATACACACACACACACACACATCAGATTTGTTCACCCCTCAGCTTTGTCTCTTGCAGAATAAAAGGGATCCCAACTCCTTGTTTGAATGCAATGGGGTTTTGAGTAGAAAAAAATACTGCTCCTTCAACAAGAAGAGTTTCAGGTGATAAAGGCCTTTCTTGCTGGTGAAGGGAGGAGGGAGAGTCGGGGCTTCAGCCCAGTTTTAGGATGGCCTCAGTTGGCCCCAGACTGACTAATAAAGTGTGAAATTGACTTCATCCTCCGCCACGTCTCCCCAGCCAGTGTGTCCCTGTAGCATCTCCCTCTGCTACCACTAATGCAGTCCTGCCGCCATCCCCTCTGTCACCGGCAGACAGGCGGGTCATCAACGCCCACGCAGCCCCAGGGCCCAGTGCTCTGCAGAGCCCATGAAGCCATTTGGCCTCGGGCCAGGATGGGCTTTCAAAGCTAGAAGCATCCGATGTGGCATGTCTGACGCACCTTCTAAGTCAGCCACTGGCCCTTCCTGTCCCTATTTACTCCTCTGGCACTGGCTGCTGAGGCGTGGGCGAGGGCTGGAAGCGGGGACAGCATTAGGTGAGCTCTTTGAGACTCTCCTCCCACCCCACCCAGTCCACTGCACCAAATGCAGGGCTGAAGAGTCAGAAAAGAGAACAGCAAAATCAGGGAGCTCTTGCGGGGGCTTTAGGGACTGCTTGGGAGATGATAGAAGGCCCCCAAACCCCTCCTTCCACTAGGACAGGGCCATTTTGGGATATCTATTTTGTTTATTTTCTCCTGTTTAAGATTTTCTAGGAGGAGAGGGATTCCATAGCTCTAGTGAGTCCTAAAACCAGTGATCTGTCCAGCAGTCATTCCCAAACCTGCCTGTGCATCAGAATCAACCAGGTGACTGGGTAAAAAATACAGATTCTGAGACCTGTAGCGTGTTCGTCTGCTCAGCACCCATTTCCTCTTCTTCTGAGAAGAGCCCCTAGGTTACCTTAGAGAGCTGTCACTGCCTCACATGGCCCCATGTAGTTTGGGTGGTCTCCAGGGGCAAGCCTGTTCCCCAGGCCGGGCCAATCACAGAGGGATCAGCCCAGGGGTCAAAGCTAGGCTGGAGCAGGCAGCCCCAGGATTTTGGCAGAGCTGTAGGGGAAGAGATGCTCTCTTTTTTCGTAGGCTCTAGGCTGGTAGCCGTCAGCCTGGGACTGCTGGCTAAGAATGAAACAAACACAGAGGCAAATCATGACAAGGGATGAAAGAAGAGAGAGAGAGAGAGAGAGAGAGAGAGAGCAAGCTCATGACATGTTATGAGCACCTAGATCCAGCCATGTCTGTAGTTTATTCCTCTGGGCTATTCAAATGTATGAGCCAATAAATTACTCTTTTTTCTTTTTTTTTTTTCTTTTCTTTTCTTTCTTTTTTTTTTCTTTTGCTTCAGCCAGTTTGAGTTGGGTTTTTGCAACTTGCAACTGAAAGAGTCCAGACTATCACCCCTACCCTCACCCCGCCACTTTCCCCCCTTGGTGTCCATATGAGAAAACTGGCATCCTGATGGTTTCAAAGGGTTCCTAGTTTCTGGTATCCTCAGATGTTCCTTGGCTGGTAGATGCTATTCTCCTTGTGTCTTCACATGGTCATCCCTCTCTAGGCATCTGTCTCTGTGTGTAAATTTCCCCTTTTTGTGAGGACTCAATCATATTAGATCAGGGCCCACCCTAAGGACCTCATCTTAACTCGATCATCTGCAGACACCCACAAGCACTGAGGGTTAGAATGCAACATCTTTAAGGGCATGTAATTTTTCAACCCATCTATCCAAGAGGATCGCGCAAAGAAGAAGAAGGAGGAGGAGGAAGACAAGGAGAAGGGGAAGTTGAATACGGGGATCATAGGTATCACCCTGGGAGCTTTGTTTTTCTCCCCCAAAAAAATCATGGTACCCAGAAACTGCTGTGAACTTAATTTTCTGGGAGTGTGCTGATACTCTAAAAATAAAGGGTTTGGAATATTAAAAAGAAAGAAAGAGTCCAGACTAATACACAGATCCCACCTCAGATCTACTGAATCATGATCCCCATGGATGGAGTCCAGAAATCTGGATTTTTCAAGAAGCTTCTGAGGAGGTTCTGATAAAGTATCATCGCTTTATCAGTCATTGTTTGTTTGGACATCACTGAGATCCTGGTCCAGTGAGGTACAGACAAAAGCGATCCTTCCATGTGTGACCGTTATAATTGTATGTCAGAACTCTGTACACATTTTCGATCCTTACAACAACTCAATGAAGTACAGGTTATTCTTCCCATTTTACAGATGAAAACACTGATGCCTAGAGAGGTGAATGAATGTGTTCAACAGCACACAGCTAATAAGTGACGGATCTAGGCATATGAGTCTCTAAAGCACATCCTCTTTCCACCACCCTGCACTTCCCAGGGTGGCTGTGCAGCTTGCCTAGAGCCTTAACACCCAGTGTCGGAAATGTCCTCTCTCTTCAGATACTCTTTCAATAAAGCAAAGCCTATGTGAGTCATTTAGTGTGCTGTGGCTACAGTAAGAGAGGACTCCATTGTGATTGGCCTAAGCAATAAGGATAACTTATTACGCTGCACTCTAAAAAGTCCAAAGTAGGATGGTTCCAGGATTGGTTAATTCAGTGGCTCAGTGTCATAAGCAAAGGCTCAGGTTCTTTCCATTTTTCTTCTCTGTCCTCTTCAGGTGTCACATGGCCTTCAGGCTGGCTCTCTTCTTGGCTACAAGATAGCTGCTGCACTTCCAGACATGACAGTGTCCAGCATAGGGGGATGGTCTGTGTCTTCCTATGTGTTTCTTTTTGTCAGTAAAGAAAATGGTTCTGAAAAGGCCCCGGCATATCATTGGTCAGAATTACATCACACATTCATACCTAGTCCAGTTGCTGGCAAGAAGGGTGGGGCATCATGATAGGCTTGGAGCCATCATGATTCACCCTGAAGCTGGGCTGAGTAGACACCTGAACAGTATAGGCCTCTTCAAAGAAGGATGGGGGGGGAAGAAGGTTGTTGGGCAATGTATGCTGCACTATTCCTCCCCAGCTTCCTGGATTTCCCTTCCTGGTTCTGGGCCCAGGCTCCAGAGGCATCTCTCTTTTCATTAGTCATGATCTGTGCAGGAAGATCAACTTTCAGATTTCAAAATCTTCCCCATGGCTCCTTCATCCTCTCTTCCAGTCCCCTCCCAGAGCCAGCAAGGTGTCCTAAAGAAATGCAGGACTTTCCCTCCAACATCCAGAGGTGCTCTTCCTGGCTTTACTTCCCTCGCTCTCTGTCAGACTGATACCAGATCACTAGGTTGCCAGGAGGAATGGTACAGCATGTGTGGTGATGGGCATGTGCTATTGCCTGCCCATCACCTGTTTCCACTGCTTCTAATCACAGAATGCAGTGTCCTTTAGGAACCACTCTTTCCCACTCTCAAGTCTTGGGTATAAGAAACACGGACCCTAATTGTACCCCCAACTCTTAATGGGGTCTCTTCCCCTGCATCTTGGGGCATGTGACTTGGGCCTATTCAATTGTTGTGTTCAATGCCTCTTGCCACAGGACTTGATTTGGGATAACCCCAGTCTGTTCCCTGAGAGTCATCTCCTGAGCCTTGGGCTCAAACTCTTGGGGCAGTGAAATTCTATTTCTACTAGGGTTATTGAGCTCCAGATTTGAGTCTGGAGCTTTCAGCAACCATTTTACAACTTCCTAGGGGAAAGCTGGTCTGCGAATGAAGCTAACACTGAGCCTAGAGACTGAGATAGAGAGATCCTAAGGTGCTGGATACAACTGGGCCTGATGCCAGACAGCACTGTACATCTCAGTCACATGAGCCAATAAACTTTCCTTTCTTGGTGAACCCCGTCTGAGTTGGCATTCTGCCCCTTGCAACCAAAAAACGACTAAGATAGCACGTGCTTTCGAAAAAGCTGAACTGTGCTCCCCTTTGGCTGAGTCATACAAGTGTAAAGGGGAGTAGTGGAAGATAAGGTTGGGAAATCAGGCTGTAGGCACATGGCAGGGGTCCTTGAAGACTGAGATGGGCCACCCAGTCTCTGAGACCACTGGGGCCTAAGCAGGATCTCCTAAGGCCAGGTGATTCTAGGAGTTGCTGAACAAGCTAAACTTTGCACCCAGGGATCAGGTTAATGTCTTTGTAGCTGCTGATAAAGTAGAAATTTTGATCTGAAGCAGGACTCATCCTTCAGACCCGCTTTCACCAGGGAAGAGTGAGTGAGTTCTGCATAATTGAGAATGATTGGAAGACAGGAGCTACTGGCATTTATCAACTGTTCCTATGGGCCAGGGATGATGAGGGTGGGGAAGAACCCAGTGCAACTGATGAGAAGGTACGGGGATACCACCAAATGTGTCCACATCCCTCTTAAATTGCCCAGGATAGGACATGCGCTGACCAGAGTAGGTGGAAGGACATCACCTCCCTCTTTCTACAAGACCTACTTCTATTGATATTAACGTGGCCTGAGATTGTACTCACTTTGGTTTAGCACGTTATGCTTTGTATCAAAATGGATGTCATACATGCTGCTACTATGTCATGTCTCCTCGCTCACCTCAAGTCTTCCAAACCCTCTTCCACCTTGGGAGAAATGCCTCCACTTTCAACTTCTTTTCAAGACTCCATGAATGCAAAATCTAGTCCTCTTGGAGAGGTGAGGTGGTCAAGGAGGAGACAAGAAACCAGCTCTCGTTCTTTTTAATGTTCAATAGCAGCAAAACAAACAAAAAACAAAACCCCAAAAAGACAAAACACACATTAATATCTCTGTAGAGTAACCAGCCGCATGTAGGCTTAGCCCTCCAAATTGTCACCTGTATAGTCAGTGCATTTGTTCCTGACAGGAATCCAATCCAATCCTCTAGGAATCCAATTCCGTCCTCCCACAATCACTCCCATCCACACCTTCCGTGCATTCCACTGTCTTACCTCAGATGTCTTCATTCAAGTGTCTGACCAAAAAACTATTGCCCAGGGCTTCCCTGGTGGTGCAGTGGTTGAGAGTCCGCCTGCCGATGCAGGGGGCACGGGTTCGTGCCCCGGTCCGGGAAGATCCCACATGCCACGGAGCGGCTAGGCCCCTGAGCCATGGCCGCTGAGCCTGCACGTCTGGAGCCTGTGCTCCGCAAGGGGAGAGGCCACAACAGTGAGAGGCCCGCGTACCACACACACACACAAAAAAAATGCTGCCCAGGACAGTATCAGGGATAAAGCCACCATTCCTTCTGATTTTGCTTCCAGCCAAATCCATAACACAAGATCATTGCTTAATTCCTCATATACATGATCTTCTTTGTTTATTTACATAATACTGCGTGTAGACATTGGTCCTGGTGCTTTACAAATATTAACTCATTTAATCCTTAAAACAACCCCTAATCACAATTGTTATCCCCATTTTACAGAAGAAGAAATTGTGGCACATATGGATTAAATGACCTTCCCAGTGTCACAAAATTAGTAAGTGACAGAACAGAGATTTGAACCCAGGTAGTTTGTACTCTTAAACCTGTGCCCAGGGTAGGCACACTTTTTCTGTAAAGGGCCAGAAAGTATTTTAGGCATTGAGCACCACATACAGTCAGTCTCTGTCCCAACTACTCAGTTCTGTCGCCCTAGACGATACATAAATGAATGGGTGTGGCTGTGTGCCAATAAAACTTTATTTAGAGACACTGAAATTTGAATTTCATATCATGTTCAATGTCAGGAAATATTACCCTTTTTTGATTTTTTTTCCCCCAACCATTTAGAAATATTCCATTCTTAGCTTGCAGGTTATACAAAAATAGGGAGTGAGCCAGGTTTGGTCTACAGCCTATAATTTGCTGGCTCCCGCTCTATGCTATGCTATTATTCAACCTGATCCTTACAACTTACTTCTTATCGTCTTCATTTTCCAGACAAAGAAATCCAGTTAGAAGAGGTTAATGATTTGCCCAGGGTTACACAGTGAGCAGATGGGGGAGTCAGGATTTGTACCCAGGTTTGTCTTGACCCCAGAGGCTCTAGAGAGGCAGAAAGCTGGCAGAGGCCAGCAGGTGGGCAGGAAGCAGGGCTGAGATGGTGGCATCAGTGCCGCCTACCTTGGCCTGAAGCCGTCAGTCACCAAGTTGCTGGCAATCCCCTCCCCCACCTCTCCCTCTACCCCATTCCCCAGGAGCCTAGTACAGCAGCCTGGGACTTCTCTGCCCTGATCTGCCACTAAGGTCCTGTTTAACTGGGACTTGCAAGAAACTGAAATGCTCTACCTTTCAAGCCTGGAGCCAGAGAAACCCAGAAGCTATCTTGACTTGGCTTCATCTTGCCTAGCACAACCATTAGGGGAGGGCAGACCTGGTTTAAAAGGGCCCTGAATTGCCACTTGCGAAGAAACATCAGCTCTGGCCTAAGACTGGGAAAAGGTAAGGGAAGAGTGGGGGAAGGGGAGAGATAGAGACCCAGAGGAACACGCAGAGAGAAACATGAGTCAGAGATGCAGACACAAGTACACACACACAGAAAGATCCCTTAACAGCTGTTTTTCGGAACCAGAAACCTATTTCCTAGTTCCTCAGCTCTGCGGATGCAGAAGAGCCAATACTGCAGCAGAAAATCTCCCCACATTGCTTGTTGTTAATAATTACTTATTTTGTCTTTTCTAGGTTTCTGCAACATTAACTTCATTCAAACCAACGAGCAGCCCTGAGGTGTGCATTGTGGAGGTTATTTGCCTGAGGAGGGTTGTGGGGCTCAGAGAGCTCCAGCACCTTGCTCAAGATCACACAGCAAGTTAATGGCCAAGTTGGAAGCAAGGATCAAGGCTCCGAACTTCCAGTGCACTGTGAGTTTCTTACAAACCACCCCCAGAAATAAAGGGGACACTGAAGGTCAGGGATTTAGTTCCTTCGCTTCCCTTCAATAAGTGAGCCTCTCAATTCCCTCTTTGACAAGGAAATGATAGAGACATAGTATGTCTGAACTTGAGCAAGGCAGTGGACAAGCAGAGGCATGATATCCTCATGGTTATATATGATGGAAAACTGTGAGACAGATTCAAGGACAGCTGGATGGATTTTAGCCAGAAGGAGATCAGTACCCAAAGGATCTTAGTGAATAGTGTTTACGTAGAAGGATGCTATGCCACGTGATTTTTTTAAAAATACTTTTTAATTTTAAATTTATTTTTGGCTGCATTAGATCTTTGTTGCTGCACACGGGCTTTCTTTAGTTCCGTTGAGTGGGGGCTACTCTTCGTTGAGGTGCGCGGGCTTCTCTTGTTGCAGAGCATGGGCTCTAGGCACGTAGGCTTCAGTAGTTGTGGCACACAGGCTCAGTAGTTGTGGCGCACGGACTTAGTTGCTCCGCAGCATGTGGGATCTTCCTGGACCAGGGCTTGAACCCATGTCCCCTTCATTGGCAGGCGGATTCTTAACCACTGCGCCACCAGGGAAGCACCATGTCATGTGATTTTTATTACTAAAATTGAATGACTTGAGTTCCCATCCCACCTCTTCTGAGAATGACTCTCCTCCCAACCTGTGGCCCTGTCTTCCAGGATAACTCTCAGAGCAGTTACTTAGTCCTAACGGGCAGTTTAGTTGCCATCTCCTGAAGGAGAACAGAGAAGCCTGACCACTAGGTATCCTGCAGTTGCTGAGATGGCCATAGGAGGGCACTGTTGAAAAGGGGCAACTTGGTTGCCTAAAGGCCGTGTTCTTCCACCGCCTGGAGACACGTGGTCGACAACACCCAGCCCCAGGTACAGCCCCTACCCTCTAAAGAAACCACTTCATTGATCAAGGCACATTCCATCTGGCTGGTCCTGCAGGTGCTTCCCAGGGGGATGTGGGAAAGGGAAAAGACTTTTTCGCACATATTCCATGACACATAGCCTGGACACCCAGTGTTACAGCTCTGTATTTCCACATACGCTCAAACATGGTTGCTTTCGTTCAGAGGTACACCAACAGTGTGCTAGGGTAGTAGATTGGGACTGGTTTGCAGGCTCAGTGATAAACTGGCCCTAGAGGCAGCAGCCCCCATGCTCTTGCCCTCTCTAGGATCACTAGTGGGTAGCTCTTAGTTTGGGGCTCTACACCACCCATCCCCCTCCCCAAAGCACCCCAACTTCATTAAGGGAAATTGCCCCTCCCTGACTGTCTTGGGGAGGGGGTACTTCTTGGCTCCTTTCTTCCCCTGCTGGCCTCCTCTAGTTGAAGTCAAAGAGGTCAGATCCCTCCTCGACTCACCTGGGGGAATCAGTGGGGAACACGTGCTCTAACATGCTCTTTTCCCAGGACTTTAACTCTGGCAAGGACAAGGAAGTGGTTTCTGGCCGTTCTCTTTGTGGCAATAGCAGTTGTGGGTCATTGATAGCATCCTTACCTATGTCCCTATTAAGGGAAATGACTGATTTTCCTACTTATGCTTCTTGACCCTCAGTTTCCTTAAGTCCTGTTGACCCAAGCCTGCTCTTCTAGCCTTTCATCAATTGTGTAAGCTTCCATTGGCCTTCCAAAAATATCCCCTACTCTCTAATTTCTGGTGCTCACACGAAGAACCCTGTCTGATACAACCCCCAAGAATGGAAGAAATCTTTTCCTCTTTCACTTCCAAGGTTCACCCCAATTCATTCCTGAGAAGGATAGTTTGGGTCCCCCAGAGCACATCTCCACCTTACCTGATGTAAATCTTCATAGGTAAAGCAAACAAACACAAAGGAATATGCTCCCTAAATGTTGTCAATGTTAGCACAGGTAGTGACATTACCGGGAGCTTCATTTTCCTCTTTTTGTTCATATTTATCCCCTGAAAAAACTTTCTTCCCATTTCCATAAACTCCATTTCGTTGATTAAGAACAACAGCATTGGGACTTCCCTGGTGGTGCAGTGGTTAAGAATCCACTTGCCAATGCAGGGGACACGGGTTGGAGCCCTGGTCCGGGAAGATCCCACATGCCGCGGAGCAGCTAAGCCCGTGGGCCACAACTACTGAGCCTGCGCTCTAGAGCCCGTGAGCCACAACTACTGAGCCTGTGTGCCACAACTACTGAAGCCCGCATGCCTAGAGCCCGTGCTCCGCAACAACAGAAGCCACCGCAATGAGAAGCCCGTGCACTGCAACGAAGAGTAGCCCCCACTCGCCGCAGCTAGAGAAAGCCCGCACGCAGCAATGAAGACCCAACACAGCCAAAAAAAAAAAGGGAACAACAGCATTTATCTGTGTGTTTGTTCAAGTGCAATTAGAGAAACTAAGATACAGTAATGCTCTTTTTCATGCTGAAGGAGGGAGCCCCTGTCCCTGTATGGGTGTCCTTGAGAAGGAAACTTGTCAGTGTTTTGGCACTGCACTGCTGGCTGTTATCACCCACTGGTTTGAGTGTATTTACTGACAGAGCTAAGGGCTGATATCCTTTGGCTTTGTTGTATGCATGACTCAGGACGTGTCCTCACCCTTCCTTGTCCCCCCGGTCTCCCCACATAAACAAGGAGGAGAATGGCACTAACTGACCTCTAGGAGTTCTTCTGTTCCATTCTGGGGCCTTTGTGAAGATCATTGCCTGATGGAAGTAGCATCCAGGAGAGAACCTGGAATCCCACCCTTTGGGTGGTAAGGCATTGTAGATGTCCCATGTACTCAGCACTTTTTTTTTTTTTTTTTTTTTGGCTGCACCGTGGCTTATGGTGGGATCTTAGTTCCCCAACGAGGGATCAAACCTGGGCCCTTGACAGTGAAAGGACGGAGTCCTAATCATTGGACCACCAGGGAATTCCAGCACTTTTTGAATTGCACATGACAAAACCCACCCCAAACTGGCTTAAGCAAAAAAGAGAATTTATTTATTTATTGAAATATAGTTGATTTACAATGTTATATTAGTTTCAGGTATACAACATAGTGATTCAATATTCTTATATATTATACTCCATTTAAAGTTATTACAAAATATTGGTTATATTCCCTGTGATGTACCAAAAGGGAATTTATTGACTCATATAACTGAAATATTTAGGTCTAAATTCAGGCTTGGCTGGATCCAGGGGATAAGAAGGTGTCATTGGGACTTGGTCTCTCTTAGTCTCTTCTTCTGCCCTCCTTTGCCTGCTTCATCCTCAGGCAGGTTCTTCCCCAGCAGCCCCAGGTTTACAACTTACCAGCTTAGCACTTCTTCCCAAGGGTTCCAGCAAACATCCCAGGGCTGACTCTCACTAGACTGTTAAGTGATATGCCCGTTGCTCAACCAATCACTCCCTGGAGCCTGGGTGTAGATTCTGTTGATTGGCCAGACTTTGTCATGTTCTCCTGAAGTTGGGAGGAGGGTGAGTATTGCTTACACCTGTGGCCTAAGATATGAGCAGGGGTAGTTCACTAAAGGCAAGTCATGAGCTGTTACCAGAGGGGGAAACAATGCTGGGAAGGAAAAAACCCAAAGGTCCTCTCAGGTTCATCTAGATCAGCGTTTATCAAAGAATATTCCCCAAATTGACAGCATCCACATCACGTGGAAACTTGTAAGAAACGCAAATTCATAGGCCCTGCTCCAGACCTATTGAATGGAAGAGACCCAGCTCTATAGGTGATTCAGATGCGTGTTAAACCCTCCTCATGTAGACCAGTGGATCGCCAGCCTGACTTCAATTACCGGGAGAGCTTTTAAGCCACCTGGACCCCACTCCCAACTAATCTGATCAGGATAAGGGGTAAGGGAAAGGATGGGGTGCAGTCTTTGGTGCTTTTGAAATGTTCCCCCAATGATTCTAATGGCAGCCAAGGTTGACTGAGGTCAAAGGAACTCTTGTTCTCAGCTCCTTCTAATTTATGCAATGCAAACGAACGAGGATGCGGACAGTTCCTCTGCTGTGAATGGTGGTTTAATAAAGGAGTGACTTAGGAAGTGGCAACTCAAGCCTAGCCAAGTGAAGTAACAAAGTGGGGGGATGCATGATCCTCCCAACTGCATGGAGTCCGAACCAGGAATTCCCTACACTCTGATAAATTAATCTTTACACCCTCACAGACAAATCACTCAAGAGAGGAGAAGATTAGAGGGGAAAAATAAAAGGCAGTTTAATGAGTGCTTACTGAATTTCGCTCATTTAAATCTGACATAATCCTGTGAGGTAAATAATACTAACTACAGCTATAATCTTGTGATGTAGGTGATATTAACCGTCAAGAAAGAAGACACCAAGGGTCAAAGAGTAAAGTTACTAGACCTTGGTGGCTGCACTGGGTTTTGAATTTAGAGCTGTCTGGTTCAAAAACCAGGGCCCTTAATCCCCATTCTATGCTGCTTCTGAGAAAGGTCAAGTTCTCCTGTTAGGAGCAGAGGAGTTTGGGGAGGAGTTTGGAGGTGAATTCTCTGACTCTACATGTTTTGAGGAAAGAGCACTGACCTGGAATCAGAACCTGGACTGCGCTCACAGCTCTGTTCTTGACTAGTTATGTGACCTAGAGCAAGTCACTTCTCTAGCTGGGGCCTCCGCCTCCTGATTTGCACAATAGGATAGCTTTAAATGACCCCTAAGGTTTTTTTCCATTCTGTTTGGATGATGGTATCAGGAAGTTTCCAACAGAAGAGATTTCCTGCTTCCCAGGATCCTAGGACTTGTTTTGAAAGACTCCCGTGTTCCATCCTGACCAGGTATTCAAGTTGTTTTGCTGTTTACTAAAAAATTGCTCCCTAGACCAGGAGTCAAGGATTTCTGATTTCTCTAAGGCTTAGAAGTCAGCACAGCTCAGATAGGAGCTCTAACATCCGCAATGAAATCTTGGAGAACTAAGACACTGTAGAATTTTGTAGGGTCTCAGAACATATATTTGTCACATAGGACTGCAAAAATCACAGTGCCTGACTCCAACATTTATCCGTAGCTGCTGCACTCAGCCCTGGGCTGGGCAGTATGAAAGACACAGAGATGAAGGGGCAGCACCCTGATGCCAAAGAGGAGGAGAGCCACAAGTTGGGATATGGCTCTGATTTCAACCACACGTTAATGAGGGAAATGAAAACAAGATGCTTGTTGGCATCAATGAAGGGGGTAATATCCAGGGCTGGCATGGATGTAGTGAAATGAACACTCATACACTGTTGGTGGAATGTTAATTGGTAGAATTTTTCCAGAGGGTAGTTTGTAATATTTCAAAAAATGTAAATGTGCATACCCCTTCATCCAGCAATTCCACTTCAAAGACTGTCCTCAAGAAATGCTTACTCTATGCACAAGGAGGTAAAACAAGAATGTGCACTGCTGTGCTGTTTATACTGATAAGAAGCTGGAAACAGTCTAGATAGCCATCAAGAGGGAATGGCTGAACTGGGCTCCAGTTTTGCTCTGGCATACCACCTAGCATTTAACAATCACAAAGAAGATCTACATATATATATATGTATATATATGAAAAAAGCCTGAGATATAGAAATAAGTTAAGACAGATAATGGCAAAGATTGGCAAGGCTGTGGAGAAATTGGAGTCCTCATACATTGCTGGTGGGAGTATAAAATGGTGCAGCTACCTTGGAAAACATTCTGACATTTCCTCAAATGGTTAAACATAAAGTTACCATCTGACCCAGCAATTCCACTCCTAGATATATAACCAGGAGAAATGGAAAGATATATTCACACAAAAACATATACACAAATGTTCATAGCAGCATTATTCATAATAGCCCCAAAGTGGAAACAACTGAAATGTCCATAAGCTGATGAATAGATAAATAAAATGTTGTATAGCCATACAATAGAATATTGTAGAATATTGTATGAAGTACTCATAACATGCTAAAACATGGATTGACCTTGAAAACCTTATGCTAAGTTGCAAAAGGTCAATATTTTATGATTCCACATAAATATCCAAAATAGGCAAATCCAGAGAGACAGAAAGTAGTTAAGTGGTTGCCTAGGACTTCGAGGGGATGACAGCTAAAGAGTCAGGGGTTTATTTTGGGGTAATGGCAATGTTCTAAAATTGAATGTACTGCTGTGTGAACAGCTCTGTAAATATACTAAAAGCCAATTAATTGTACACTTAAGATGGATGAGTTGTAAGGTATATGGATTATATCTCAATAAAGCTAAAAATGCACACACATACAAATAAATACCAGATTTTTCAGTGAAACTTTGTTTATAATAGCAAAATAAAATAACCTAAAAACACATCAATAAGTGGTGGGCTAAGGAAATTATGGTAAATTATGGTACATGTGTTATCAAGGAATAAAATGTAATACTATGTATGCCAATGGCAAAAATGAAGAAGTTCTGGGCTTCCCTGGTGGCGCAGTGGTTGAGAGCCCGCCTGCCGATGCAGGGGACACGGGTTCGTGCCCCGGTCCGGGAAGATCCCACATGCCACGGAGCGGCTGGGCCCGTGAGCCATGGCCGCTGAGCCTGCACGTCCGGAGCCTGGGCTCCGCAACGGGAGAGGCCACAACAGCGAGAGGCCCGCGTACCACAAAAAAAAAGAAGTTCTATATGAACTGATGTGGCACGATCTTTAAGATATATCACAAAGTGAGAAAATCAATGTTCAGAGCAATGTGTATAGCACGCTCCCCTTATGTAAAAAAGAGGGGAAAGAATATTCATGGGTACTTGCTTTTTTGTGCATAGACCAGGATCAGCAAACTACAGTCCACAGGCCAAATCCAGCCTGCTGCCTGCCTTGGTACAGCCAGCTATCTAAGAATGATGCTTAGATTTTTCAGTAGTTGAAAAACAATCAAAAGAAGAATATTATCTCATTATATATAAAAATGATATGAAATTCAAATTTCAATGTCCATAAACAAAGTTTTATTAATGAGCCATGCTCATTAATTAGTGTATTGTCTATGGTTGCTTTCTCAATACAATGGCAGAGTTGAGTAGTTGTGACAGAGACCAATAAGCTCACAAAGCTTAAAATATTTATCATCTGGCCCTTTCCAGACAAGGTTTGCTGACTTCTGGCCTAGCTTACCTGGAAAGATGCACTGGAAACTGGTGACCCTGACTGGCTGCTCCGAGAGTGGATTGCACATCCCCAGCTGGGGGATGGGGTTGGAGGGAGACTTCTCATGGTGTACCCTTTTGGACCTATTTTTTAACTGTCACCAAAACAAAAGCTATATGCTTCTGCAAGTGAACATGTTAGGATGTACATATGTAGAAAATTGTTTCAACAGATAAACATCAAATGTATAACTGAGGTTTCTTGGAGGGAGTGACTGGCTGGGGAGAGTGGAGTCAAGTGGCCTTCGTAGTAAAGACATTGTTGGAATATTTTACAAGGAGAATAACTGCATGCATAACTTGTGCAATTAAAAGTAAAGAATGCACACTTTCTAGAGCTATATGTTCCGAGAGGTTGTGGGCTATGCCGAGGGACCCATTGCAGCTCCTGGCACAGGATGTGCCCCACAGCAGGCGCTAATCTAGTGACTGAATGAATACAAGGGCCCAAGAGACTCGTGTCAGGAGTGAAGGGGTTCATTCACAGGGCTGCATAGTTCAGAGGGTGCTGGGGTGAGGGTGGAGGATGGACTAAGAAGAAGGGAGGGAGAAAGGCAAGAGTGTCTGAGCAAGAACACCATCCCTAATGCCCTCCCAGCCCAAAGCTGCCAGCCCCCCATGGGCTTCAGGTACCGTGGCTGAGGAGTCCTAGCCTTCTGAAGAGCTAGAGGCATTTTAGCATCTCCCTACTCCCCTCCCCCAATAAGGTCCCCTATTTTTTGTCCTTTACAGACTCTCTTGAAGGAGATCTGGCTGGGGGCTTGTACAAACCAGCTGTGCCTAATTCTCCCCAGAACTGCTTTTTCAGCAAGCACCATCTGGAGTGTTGTAGCTCTCTGTGGGGAGACTCCTCCCACCTGCTGTCCAGTGCTGCTGTAATCCTCTGTCCAAGGACCAAGCCTGTGGTGGCTGCAGCAGAACTGGGTGGATGCTCATGGGACTGAGTACTTGGCTCCAGGGACCTCTGGCCTCAGGGGTGTCTCACACATGGACAAAATAGGGTCACCTCTTGTCCTCATTCCTCTATGAAAGATGACATGAGTGGAGCCATATGAAATAGAGCCGTAGCAGCCATTCCAGAGGAACTGCCTTCTTACAAGTCCTGTTTTCTGTACCTCTGAACTGGACAAAACAACCGACATTCCAACTCAGCAGAGAAACCAGAATGTCCTGTTGAAAGGACTATCAATGAACTTTTACCTAGCGACGACTTCACCTGACCAGTGAAGTACAAATCTAGCTTTGCCTCATCTTTTTATCAATGAACACTTCACCTGATCAATTACTTAGCCTTGCACCAATGAACTCTTCTTAAAAAAACAGCTCACCTCAAACACACAACAAAACAGCTTACCTCATCTCTCTTTTTTTCCCATAAAAATCCTGAGACCCTTTCCTGTAATCAGGACACTATTTGGTTTTCTACCTAATTCTGTGTACCCCGAGTTGCAGTTCTTGATTCTTCAAGGCCGCAATTTTATTCGGGGAATTCTTTACGGTCAGTCCATGTAGTTTGGATTCCAGATATGATTCATGCCTGGCCAATCAGAACATTCCATTTCCCTGGTCACGGTGATTGGTTCAGAGATGGGCATATGACCCAGGTCAAGCTAATGAATGTCAGCCTCAGGATTTTTGCTGGAGCTATGGCAGAAGAGGGGCTGTCTCTCTGCTGGGGTTGCTACATGCAGAGCTACATTTGGAGCTGCTGGTTGACTTTTCGCCATGACAAAAAACAAGTCTGCCTGACAACAAAGCTAAGACAGAAGGAAGTAGAGCTGAGAACTGGAGACTGGTTGATGACCTTGTTTAAACTGGATTCAGCTACCCTTGGCCCTTTTAGTTAAATGAACCCCCGCCCAAATTTTCTTTTTTTTTTTTTTTTATGACTGCTACCCAGAGTTGGCAGAGCCAAGCCTCCTATCAGATTCTCTGAATATTTCATTTCCACCCCCTTTCCTGTGCACTTGGGACCCTGTGTTAGGCCTTTCCCAGCTGCCCTAAGGCAGACTGCTTATCTGGACTGCTGGCTCTCACCCTCCTCTCAGAGTAACATGTCTGATGCACCTAGGCCCCCTCTTCCCCCTCAGTACCAGCCTACTCCTCTGGGTGTGTTTAATCCTAGATTTCAGTTCCTGATTATCCAGGCCTGCTGCCTTAAGCCCTGTACCCACTTATGACTGAAATGGGGTCCAAGACATGACCGTCCTTGTTCTTTAATCTTTACTGAGCCCTTCCTGTATGCCAGACTTTGTGCCAAGTGCATTACATGCATAACCTCATCTTCTCCTCTCAATAATCCTATCAGGTAGGTTTTATGATTTTTATTCTCCTTTTCAAGAAGAGGAAGCAGTGCTTAGGGAAATGAAGTCATTGACCTAAGGTCAAACAGATAAGCCACTTACTGGTCGAGGCAGAGCTGACACTGAACCATGGAGGGAACTGACCCCAGAGCTGGAGCTCTTGGCCACAGCACCTGTGCTTCCTACCTGAGTGAGTAGCAGGGTCACCTGGGGCACTGGTGCCTATTCCATGGTCGTCCACCTCTGAGAGAGGACTGAGCAGGCCTGGGATGGGATGTGGGAAGCTACCTCTTTAACAAATGGCCAGAGGATGCAGAGGCACAGGTTCCTGGGACCTTCCCCTCAGAGTAGCCATTATTCCCCCATTAAGGACTTTGGCCTTAGAAAGGAGTTTGGCATTCCCAGACCTATTTGTGCAGGACCTGAATTTCTGCCCTGGCTTAGGAATGATTACAATGCAAAACAAACCTCTTTGCTGACAGAAGGAAAAGAGAGATCAAGGGCATGTGGGATGAGCAACTCATGCCTGGGAAGAAAACAAACAAACAAAAAGAATAACATCATGCCACTCTTTGGCGGTGGGACCGGGGGCTGAGGATATGTACTCTAAGAGGAAGAGGTATAAGCAAGGTCCTGGGGGAAATTCAAATTTCTATAGGCTTAAAAAAAAAAAAAAAATTCTATAGGCTTTCTTCATTTTTCCCTAAAAAGAAATGGCTCTTACTGCGCCCAAGGATGAAGTTCAAAGTTCTTAACAGAGCTCAAAGCCCAGCCTGTGCTGGTTGTTGTGTACTCTTGATACCTGGCTTTTAAGCATGCTGTTCCCTCTACCTGGAAGGCTCTTCCCTTCCCTTCCTTCGCTTAATGAATGACTTCCTAATGAATGAGATTCTTCAGGTCCCAGCATTGATGGTACTTCCTCTGGGAAGGCTTTCCTGGCCACCAAATCTGGCTTAGGTGCCCTTTCCTCAGTTTTCTGTTAGCTTCCTATCATATATTATGATCTTACCCTCATATTTTATTTGCTGTGTCTGATCCCCCCAGTAGACTGAGGTTCCTGAAGGAAAGCCCATGTCTATATTCTCTGTTATAGTCTCAGCATCAGGCACAAAATAACAATCCATTAAATAAACAAACAAACAAACAAACAAATAAATAAAGGTGTGATGAAATTGAAACAGGAAGCCCAAGGCAGTTATTTGCAGTGATCATTTCAACCACTAGATGACACGCCATCATGACATCCCATTTGGGATGGGCTGGGAGTGGGGGTAAATTTGAAGGATGAGCAAGTTGATGGTGAGGCAAGACTTCCCAGTGGCCTCCAATCTTCTCCAGACTAAGAGCTGGAGACCTTTGTGTGCCCTAAATTTGTATGTATGGAAAAATCTGCTCAGGTAATTGCCTTCCTCCAGAACCCCATCTCCATCAAGGGTTACATCTTCATGCTACACATCAAATGCTTTTTTGACTTCTCTAAAGTTTCTTCTTTTGCTTATTGAAGAGTTGTTTTTGTTACTATTATTGTTGTTGCCACTGATTGCTTGAAATGGTTTTATAAATTTTTTAAAATTACTGTTTAGAGAAAAAGATGAACCTGTCACTTTTAGGATCTGAGCCTCCACTGGGTCCAATCTCCTACTCTGCAGTTCATCTAAAACTTCTATTTTCTGGCTTAAGAAACAACAGGAATTTATACTTCCTATACTACTCCCTTCCGTCACCAAGACAAGTTGGCTTGTTTTTCAAGAACTATATTTTATAGAAAGTAAAAAAAAAAATTTTTTTTATATAACCTCCTGAGAATTCCAGGGTATATGACATGTGACAACAAGAAAGCAATGTTGAAATGTAGCCGCTGGGCAAGAGGCTGGCCTTTCTTACTGTTAATATTTCCAGTACACCAGCCTCCCAGCGCTCTGATTTAAATTTGGGCACAACAAAATGACACATCAGTGCATGCCATGAGCATTCTAGTTCACTCACAAATAATTAAAACCAAAAATTTAACTTGAGCAATGTCAAGAATTCAGAGTACCAAGCTGATGGCTAGCATAAGCCCCCAACAGTCTCACATTGTTATTATAATGGTGGCATCATTTGGAGAATGTCTTTCCCTAGAAGGTAACGAGAACCTTAGTTTGGCAGAAATTCAGTCCCTTGGAGCCTTTAAGAAGCCAGGAATTAGTATTGGCCTAATGGGGTTAATTCTTGACTACCCTACTGATGTTCACATGATTGTGTTAAACTTTCTGAGCCTTTGCTTTCTTATCTCTCCAATGGAGGCAGCAAGACGGCCAGGGCTGGGCTGAGAGAAGGGGTTTGAGCGTCCTCTTTGTACACATATTTGACTTGGAGCTGGTTCCCCACCAGTACAGCCACAGAAGCAGTTACAAAGGCCTCTGGCAATCTTGCTTTGCTTGGCTCCCCAGCCCATGCCAGTCCCTGGCCATTATAACCTTCATATCTGAACAGTTCAGGAATTACTTAGAAACGGCCTTATTTGTCCTTCTTACAATCCAGCCAGTGCGGTAGCCATAAACATTGCTTTGTGGCTCCTTGAGCTGTTGATTGGAGGGTGTGGGAAAAAAGAGCTGAGTCAGTCAAGGGATTTGCCCCGAGATTGCCCAAAGTGGCATGTTGGTAGTGGGGGACAGGCTAGGGCCCAGGGCTCCTGGCAGCCTAGCAGTACCTTCACCCTCCTCTGGGCTGTTTCCAGGTGCTGTGTGTGTGTGTTTGGAGGGGATTGATATGAATCACAGCCACAGTCCTCTCTCAATGAGAATGTCACAGGTGGCCACCAAAATGGATTCAGTGCTGGGCTCACTGTTATTGCCCAGGGAAGTCGGGTGTGGAACAAGGGGAAATGAGACCCAGTCCCTGGCCTCAGAGACCCTACAGTCTAGTCAGGAATACAGAGTGTCAATAAACAAAAAAGCTAATAATATAAAGCAATGCTGCTTGTAACTCCAATATTAGCTAAGGTCATGTGTCCTTTGAGATTAAATATCGTTGGCTGGAGCCCTATTCCTCCTCAGCGGGAAGCCCTCCCAAGGTTTCCACAAGTCCCCAGAGCCACTGTCCTCCCTGTGTCCCCAGACCCTGGGTTCCTGCTCTCTCTGAGGCTGTTTGATTCCAGGGTGACTGGAGCCAACTTTCCTTGTTTGCCCCCCAAACTGTCCCTCCAGGAATTTGAGGGCTGATAGCCTGGTGTGGCTGATAAGACAAGAAAGGGCAACTTAACTGCTGGCTGGCCCTTGGCCTGGAGACCCTTAGGCCACCTGCCCGGAGACCTCCTCCCCGGCCATCCACCTGCACAGACCCTGGAACAATATCTGCGTGCTTGGTCCCTTGCCCTTAGAGTCCACTTTTCCCCCCATGGGGACTCCCCTAGGAATGCAGTTTCCCCCACTGTATCATTAGGAACAATGGATTCTCTACTCCACTTACATCTATCTCCCTGCACATTCAAATTCATTAATGTGGCGTGCTAAGGGAAGGCTGTCTGCCTTTTGAATTTTGTACCATGTGCAAACTGTTATGTTTCCAAAAAAACACGTCACTTTTTGAAAGAGGACTTCTTAGGGTCTCACATTTACTTCAAAGAAAAACCAAAAAAGTCTTGTGATTTTAGCCTGTTGTCTCTCTTTTTCCCACCAGCCTCTCCAAGGAAGTCATTTAGAGATTTATTTTTCCACTGATAGGAATTATGCCTTCCCTCTTAAAAAACAGAGGTCATTACCATGAGTTTGAGTTTTAAATAACATCGTTTTCTCACTCTGCTCCATTTAGAATATGTCCTAGGGACTTCCCTGATGGTCCAGTGGTTAGGACTTCGTGCTTTCACTGCCGAGGGCCAGGGTTCTATCCCTGGTTGGGGAACTAGGATCCCACAAGCCACGAGGAGCGGCCAAATAAAAATAGAATATGTCCCATTCATTCATTCAGCAAAGAAAGAGATGCTCTAGGGATTCTACAGAAGGTGAATTCTGTCTGGGCTAGAGCAATCAGGGGTGGCTTCGTGGGAGAGGTGGGAATTGACCTGGTCTATCAAGGCTGGGAGAGGGAGAATTTAGTTAAATGAAGACAAAGGGCAGGTCACGTAGAAACTGGGACTGGGGACTGATAGGTGCAGGGAATTAATAATAACCCTCCATTCAATTAACAAGCATTTCTGTGGCTCCATACAGTTCAGGCCCTCTGCTAGGCTCTGGGCTAGAGCAGCGAACAGACACAGGTGATTCCAATAGAGCGTGAGCCACGGGAGAAACACGGGGTCATCAAAGGGGAGGGGTCTGCCTGGAGGGAGACCAGGAGCGGGCTGCTGGGACAGCGTGATGTTGAAGCTGAGACTGGCGGAACGTGTGAGTGAAGGCAAAAGCGTTCCCTTCAAGCAGAGGGAACGTTGTTTATGAAATTCCCAAGTCAAGGAAGAGACTGGTAAGGAAGTGAAGAAGTCCAACATAGCAAGATCATAGAGCTGGGGGAGGGAAGTGGGGAGGAGTGAGGCTGGGGACTCGTGTGGGCAGGACAGGGCAGGCAGAGCCTCGTAGGCCCACGAGGGAGGGAGGAAGGACGTGATCCTGAGGGCGGTGGGAGACACCAAGTGGGTGGTTTTTTTTTTTTTTTTTACATCTTTATTGGAGTATAATCGCTTTACAGTGGTGTGTTAGTTTCTGCTTTATGACAAAGTGAGTCAGTTATACATATACATATGTTCCCATATCTCTTCCCTCTTGCGTCTCCCTCCCTCCCTCCCTCCCTCCCTATCCCAACCCTCCAGGCGGTCACAAAGCACCGAGCCGATATCCCTGTGCCATGCGGCTGCTTCCCACTAGCTATCTACCTTACGTTTGGTAGTGTATATATGTCCATGCCTCTCTCACTTTGTCACAGCTTACCCTTCCCCCTCCCCATATCCTCAAGTCCATTCTCTAGTAGGTCTGTGTCTTTATTCCTGTCTTACACCTAGGTTCTTCATGACATTTTTTTTTCTTAAATTCCATATATATGTGTTAGCATACGGTATTTGTCTTTCTCTTTCTGACTTACTTCACTCTGTATGACAGACTCTAGGTCCATCCACCTCATTACAAATAGCTCAATTTCGTTTCTTTCTATGGCTAAGTAATATTCCATTGTATATATGTGCCATATCTTCTTTATCCATCCATCCGATGATGGACACTTAGGTTGTTTCCATCTCCAGGCTATTGTAAATAGAGCTGCAATGAACATTTTGGTACATGGCTCTTTTTGAATTATAGGATTAATCTCCAAAATGTATAAGCAGCTCATGCAGCTCAATAACAAAAAAACAAACAACCCAATCCAAAAATGGGCAGACGGCCTAAATAGACATTTCTCCAAAGAAGATATACAGACTGCCAACAAACACATGAAAGAATGCTCAACATCATTAATCATTAGAGAAATGCAAATCAAAACTACAATGAGATATCATTTCACACCAGTCAGAATGGCCATCACCAAGTGGTTTTTATCAGGGAAGCAGCATGATCAATCTGGGCTTTAGAAAGGCACCTGTGCTGGGCGTGGCGGGCAGATTGAAGGAGGAGTGAATGGGAAGCAGAGGGAGCGTTTCAAAAGGGGTTGCAGCAATCCAGCCAAGCTCTGCCCCCTGGTCCAGGAGAGGGCCTGGGTGGGAGAAGAGACCTTGTGCTGGGACACGAGTGGGCAGGGATGGAGCCTGGGCAGCCTCACAGTGGGGAGGCAGAGATAAGAGAACTTGCAAAGGACGGCCTCCAAGACAGGAGAGGACGGCTTTGGGAGTGGTGCTTGGGGGAACCAACCTGAGAGGTGCCACGGCAAGGGAGCCGCCTCTCTTCTCCAAGAAAGGGTGCAGCACCGCAGGTTTTCCCAGGGGCAAGACAAGTGCTCCTGTTGGACGGTGTCCAAGATAGGCACAGCCGAGCGTTCGTTTGCTCACATAGCGACAAAGTTCAACACTTTCTCAATTCTCCCTCAGTCCTTCCAGGAGAAAGCCTCAGTTGGGAGCTAGCCTGTCTTTAACACCTCTGACACTTGCTACCCTCCCTTTTTTTTTTTTTTACAAAGAGAGATCAGGCTTCAGGCTCAGAGCCATCAGGAGGCCTCAGTGTCTAGCTGGGATTTGCTACATTTCCTTGCATTTATATTTATGGCTGCCTTCCATTTACAGTAAGTGAAACCAGGTTTCCAATTAGAGCAGTGATAGCACGTTTTGTTTTCAAACAAAGGCATTTAAGCTAAGAGGAAAAAGCAGGCAGCTTTGACAAAAATGTATTAATCATGGTACAACTGCTACGGGGATTTGGCAAAAGTCAGAGGGAGGACTTGAGTGACAGAGGTTGGGAGACACTGTGATGGTAAAAAGAGCACTGGGTTTAGAATCATGAAATCATGTGTAAGTACCACTCAGCAAATGACCTGCTCGGCTCCTGAAAGTGGGGATGAGAACCTCTGTCTTCCTTCTCCCAGTTGTCGTGTGGACTGGTTGACATCACAGAGAGGAAAAGTGTTCCAGGACTCTGTGGTGCTGGCCAGTGAGGGATGGCTCTTGGGACAGTCCTTGTGTCAGGCTCAGACAAAGGTGGCAGGGGCTTCCCTGGTGGCGCAGTGGTTAAGAACCCGCCTGCCAATGCAGGGGACACGGGTTAGAGCCCTGGTCCGGGAAGATCCCACATGCTGCAGAGCAGCTAAGCCCGTGCGCCACAACTACTGAGCCTGTGCTCTAGAGCTCGTGAGCCACAATTACTGAGCCTACGTGCCACAACTACTGAAGCCCACACACCTAGAGCCTGTGCACTGCAACAAGAGAAGCCACTGCAGTGAGAAGCCTGCGCACCGCAATGAAGAGGCCCCGCTTGTCGCAACCAGAGAAAGCCCGCACGCAGCAACAAAGACCCAATGCAGCCAAAAATAAATAAATTAATTAATTTTTTAAAAAAAGAAAAAGGGGGCTTCCCTGGTGGCGCAGTGGTTGAGAGTCCGCCTGCCGATGCAGGGGACACGGGTTCGTGCCCCAGTCCGGGAAGATCCCACATGCCACGGAGCGGCTGGGCCCGTGAGCCATGGCCGCTGGGCCTGCGCATCCGGAGCCTGTGCTCCACAACAGTGAGAGGCCCGTGTACCGCTAAAAAAAAAAAAAAAAAAGAAAAAGGTAGCAATCTCCGCCCTGATCCTCCCACTGGGTCTCTTCTGTGAAGGTAGGAGTTAGAGGTGTGGGGTGTGATCAGTGTCATTTTATTCCAGGACTTTTTGGCTCCTCAAAGACATTAAACCTGAAAAACAAATCTCCCCCAAATAAAACACTTAAGATAAGTTGTCCAAATACTACCAGGTAGACTTTGCTCTCCTGAAGGGATGCCTAAAACTGAAGCCACAGGGAGGTGGCTGTGGCTGGTGTGGTCCCAGTGCAGTTCCTGGGCACCGAGGGCAGGGTGACCCGAACGTAGGTCAACAAGGGGAAACGGCCCCTCTGGGACCCAGAAATTGTCGTTTTCGCAAGATAGGGATCTCCATGCCCCCTTGCTTGGGGCTCCCTCTTATAAACTTTCAGTCTCGGTGGTGGGCGTGCTCCTGCCCACTCCCCAGGCCCTGATGGGGGCCGTGAGTTCGACTGGGCACTGACGTTGCCAGACCAAAAAACGGGGGATTTCCTTCAGAGCACAGATACAGTCACTGTATTTCAGTCTCTCTCTTTGTGCCTTGTTTACTGTCAGTCGTTACCCACTAGAAGGTTCACCAACCGAGAGCAGAGCCCTCCACGTTCTTCCCCGAGTTCCTAACGCCTTCGATAGGGTCTGGGGCTCCGTGAGTAAGGTTTAAAGGAACAAGGGAATGGGAAGGGCCAGAAATGTGATCCTACTCTCTCCTTGCTCACAAGGTTCCAGACAAATTAGTGAGAGCATGACAGAGATAGGGAGCTGGGAGAGAATTAGAAATCAGCTTTTTCTCGCCCCTGTGAACTCATCATCTATAAAAGGGATTAAAGAAAGAATCCTTTTAAGATGAAGATTTAAAGAGTTAAAAATTGCTCTGAGCTCAAAAAACTAAAGCAATATTGAAAGAGCATTGGTGTGTTTTCAGCAGCTCGTAAGTCACGAATGTGTTCCTGTTGGGGCAGGATCTGGGGAGAAGAGTGTTCCACGTGGTTCCATGGGATGATGAGGCTAGAGGTGGGTAGTTTGCCTCAGTTCACTCTGAGGAGGTAACTTGATTAAATGAAGAGGGCTGGGACTTCCCTGGTGGTCCAGTGGTTAAGACCTCTCCTTCCAATGCAGGGGGTGTGGGTTTGATCCCTGGTCGGGGAGCTAAGATCCCACATGCCTCCCAGCCAAAAGACCAAAACATAAAACAGAAGCAATATTGTAACAAATTCGATAAAGACTTTAAAAGTGGTCCACATCAAAAAAAAAATCTTAAAAAAAAAAAAATGAAGAGGGACCGAATTTTCATGCTGAACCATTTGCCACTTTGCTGTCAACCTGGGTTCAAATCTTGGTTCTGCTATTTGGTAGCCATGGGAACTTAGGCAATCACTTTGCCTCCTTGAACTTTTTTTCACATCTGTAAAATGGGGATAATAATAGTACCTCTGTCATGGGGCTGTGATAAGGATTAAATGAATGAATGCATGGAAAGTTCTCACAAAAATGTCTACCACATAGTAGATGCTTAATAAACGTCGGCTTTATTTTATTTATTATTATTTTTTAAATTTTTATTTATTTTATTTATTTATTTTTGGCTGCGTTGGGTCTTCGTTGCTGCGCGCGGGCTTTCTCTAGTTGTGTCGACGGGCTTCTTACTGCGGTGACTTCTCTTGTTGTGGAGCATGGGCTCTAGGCGCGCAGGCTTCAGTAGTTGTGGTGTGTGGGATCAGTAGCTGTGGCTCGCGGGCTCTAGAGCGCAGGCTCAGTAGTTGTGGCGCACGGGCTTAGCTGCTCTGCGGCATGTGGGATCTTCCCGGACCAGGGCTCGAACCCACGTCCCCTGCACTGGCAGGCAGATTCTTAACCACTGCGCCACCAGGGAAGCCCTCAGCTTTATTTTAGATTCCAAGAATCTAAAAATGTGATTTACCGTCACTAGAAAAGAAAATGTACACACAGTGGTGAGTTCAGTTCCGAGAGACGTGTGTTGTCATCAGTGAGTTGAGTTTTTCCCTCCTACACAGTCTTGGTAACTTTCTGAAAGCTGTGTGGTCTCTCCTTATAAACCCTAAGCTCCCACACATTAGAGGCTTTCTTGAAGTCAAGTGTGGGTGACTTCTGCTTCTCCTCAACGCGCAAACTGAAGAGACTCTCTAAAACTTAACATCTATAGCTCCATTTATTTCTTTTGAAATTCAATAAATTAAAAGTAAGTCATAGATTTATAATTATTGCCTGACAACAAAGATTATACTTTGAAATGTAATTTACTGATGGTGATCATTTGCAGTAAAAATCAACTTACATATAATACATTTTTATGTCCCGAAATTAGTAAAATGATTTTTGACCTGAAAGGGGATTGCACATATGTAAATTTTCTCTTATGTTTTCATCCACCTCACCCCATCTCTTCCAAATGCGGCAGCATCTTTTCCCCATGGTGTTAATCTTAGAGGACATTTTAATTTCTACTCCAGAACCCTTCCCACTGCCCCTGGGATTTGCTTCCCATGACTGCATGCACATAGGCCCATCTCCTTTCTAAAATTCAGCTTCCAGCTGGAGAAACCAGGAGAAACCAAAGTCCCAGGATGTAAGGACATTGGGAATCTGGTCTGACCCTCTCCCAGGAATGAGCTATAACCATATGCCTGTTTGAGGCACTTCCCAATTATTCTCCTGAAACTAAAAAAATGGGTCTCACCTCTAGGAGAAGCAGAAAGGGCTTGCTACACATACCTCACTGCCTTCTGTCTGTTAAAAAGACCAAGGCTTGCTATGGAGCTGAATCCTAGAATTTGAATTTCCTGTGTGTATTCTATAGCATTGATTCCCATTTTACAGGTGAGGAAAGGGTAAATGGCATATAGGGTTACATCCTATAGGCCATTCCTTCGAAAGGATTTTGCTTTGCTTTGTTTTGTTTTGATCACCCACTCTGTGCGAGGCCCTGCGTCAGACGCTGACGACACAATGGTGAGTGAGACCCATCTACATTTTTCTGGAACATGAGTGGCTCTATCTGTATAATGGGAATAATAATCATGGAATAATGACTTGGCCCTTTTCAAGGGGTTGTGTGGGGCTCAGATGAGCTAATGTATGTGAAAGTGCCTTATAAAATATTAAAGCACTCTATAAAATGTGAAGAATGATCAGGTATAGCGTGAAAGAAGGAGATGTTAAAAAAGAAGGCTTGGTTTACTGTACCATTTATTTAATGATAATAGAACAGCAACAAGCATTTACTAAGCACCAACTACGTGCCAGCCGTTTTACATACACTCTCGCTAGTCCTCACAACAATCCCACAAGAGTGCTTTACAATGTCGTGCAGTGGGCAGGGTGTCTTGCCCCGGGTTACAGGGCAAGTTTGTGCCAGGATTGAGGCCAGCCCATCAGACAGTTCCCCTTTTGTCAGGGAAGGCTGAAGTTAGACCTGAAGAGGAAGAAGGGATAGATGCATTTCCTTCTAGATTACAGAGACAAAGATGGGGCCTAGGGGCTCCAGGGAACTTCTCAGAAAGGAGAAAGGAACTAGCAACCAGAGACAATGACTTAAGGGTTTTGTAAGTTTCTAAACCCCTATTTAACCCCTATTTGTAAGTTCCTAAACTTCCTATTTGTAAGTTTCTAAACTTCCCCTTATTGGTTCTTCCATTATTCCGGCCTTTGCCATTATGGAAGAGCCTTGAAGTCTATCTTTCAGCCTACCGGTATTTATTTATTTTTTTGTGGTACGCGGGCCTCTCACTGTTGTGGCCTCTCCCGCTGCGGAGCACAGGCTCCGGACGCACAGGCCCAGTGGCCATGGCTCACGGGCCCAGCCGCTCCGCGGCATGTGGGATCCTTCCGGACCGGGGCACGAACCCGCGTCCTCTGCATCGGCAGGCGGACTCTCAACCACTGCGCCACCAGGGAAGCCCCTACCCGTATTTATTAAGCACCTACTCTGGCAGGCCCAAGGAGATGGACCTGGGACGTCTCTTCAGAGGCAGGAGGAAGGGAGGGATATTGAGGAGTCCTGTTCCACACCCACTGTGGTTGAGTATGATAACATCAAGGACCAAGGGCACGCGGCAGGGGGGGTGGCTATAAAGAGGAACGGAAAGCACACAGTCTCTAGGGCCTTCAGGGCAGAGGGAAAGGGGAACACAGGGACATGAGTCCAACCTAATCCTGACGTGGGGTGGGCCAAGAAGGGAGAGGACTGTATCACAGAGCTGAGCTAAGGGCTTGGACTGGGCTGTGTCCTCCGTGGCCCTCCAGGCCCTGAACTACTTCTTCCTCCTCCTTCCTCTCTTCCCCTGCTCCAAGGGGCCCACCCACATTCTCAGAGAATCAGAGGCTAAAAATAAACAGTTGCCACCAGACTCTGGGCCCAGGGGAATCGGTTCAACAGAAGTCTTGTGGGTAGTGGTCGGTGCTGGGCCAGGGGATGGAAGGGATGACAGCTCAAGGTCTTAGGACCCCCCAACCGGTATGCAAATAATCCCCCACCCCCAATCTAGCTATTTGAGAGCCAGGACTTCTAGCCTTCAGCTCCATGACCTTCTACGGCTGAGAATATCTGGATCCCAAGCACTGTCACTCTGCCTGCTGGAGAGATAGAGCATGTGGCAAAAAATAGCTTCAGCCCCTTGCAATATTCTTACCCATAACTGGACCCCACGAGTCTGTATCAGCCCAAAGGCGTGCTACTGCTGGAGCAAATGTGCTTTTCTGGGAAGGCAGAACTCGTGACCCCTCAGCTCAGAGAGGACATCTTGGGGCTCTCGTTACAGACAGCATTGTTGGAATCCTTTGGATGGGAGTCCAGCCTTCAGGGCAGGAGGAGGAGATGGAGGTGGGCTGATGTCCACTGACTGCGTGCATTTGTCATCTAAGGAAACTTTCTGGGTCTTAGCTGCCCTCTACTCTCTAGCCTGTGTCACTGACAAATGCCAGTCCACTCCCAAAACATACTTGATGGATTCACGAATGTCATTCCAAAGGGGTCATACCTTGGACTTTGGTTCTACAGGAATCCAGAGGCTGGGAGCCCCTCCCCGGCTCTGTGTTAACTCCATATTTGACTATATAGAGACTGCGCCTCCAGGGTCATGGTGCCTCTGATAATAGGAATAACAATGGCACGAACCGAGCACTGCTGAAGTACGAAGCACTGTGATCATGACTTGATATGACCTTATGTGGGTTATCTAATTAAATCCTCCCAAGTTACAGCATCATACCTATTTTACAGGTGGAAAAGCATGAGGCACACAGACAGTAAGCTGTTGCCTCTTTGTACATACAAAGCCTGTACAGAGCCTAGGTCTGATTCCAGACCCCATACCCTGAGCCCTACAGGGAACATTCTGTTTCCCTTTTAAGGGAAAGGGCAAGGGAGCCCACAGAGTCAGTGGCAAAAGTCCCCAAAACATTTCCCCAGAGAGCTATCATTATGCCCTGTCTACTGCTGTGACCTCAGCACCTGCTGGTCCCCGCAGTGCATGGGAGCCACCCTGACTTCTCGGGATTGCAGGTGCAGTTCCCTCAGCCTTGAGTCTCCTCCCCTCTGCTCTAAACCTGGCCAACTGCTGCTCTTCCTGCAGGTCTCAGCTTAACCGCCCGCCTTTCCTCAGGGAAGCCTGGCCTGGCCAGGATTGTTATCGCCATGCCATGTACTTGCATTTTCCAGGTGTTAGTACGCTTCTTCTTCTTCTTTTTTTTTTTGCGGTACACGGGCCTCTCACTGGTGTGGCCTCTCCCGTTGTGGAGCATAGGCTCCGGACGCGCAGGCTCAGCGGCCACGGCTCAGGGGCCCAGCCGCTCTGCGGCATGTGGGATCTTCCCGGACCGGGGCACGAACCCATGTCCCCTGCATCAGCAGGCGGACTCTCAACCACTGCGCCACCAGGGAAACCCAGCACAGTTCTTATTGAGATACGTGTTAGAATCGTTTTGTGGTTAGGCACTGTCTCTCTGACTGGAATGGAGGCTCCAGTAGGGCCGGAACCATGTGGATCTTGTTCACCAAGGTATTCTAACAACTCAGCACAGGGCCCGGCACAAAAGAGGTGCTCAGCAAGTATCTTTGAACGAAGGAAGGAAGGAACAGATAATGAATGATTTGCTGAACGTTGACTGAATGATCCAAACAGTGATTGCAAACGGAGCTGGCTGAGAGGGAAGAGGCAGCCAGCGCACAGAGGGAGACCTTGGGTGTGGGCAAGAGGCTGCCGTGAGATAGGGAGTCTTGTGGGGATGGGGGTGGAGAGGGACAGGAAGGGACTGGATGACCTTTAATGAGCTAGATCACCCTAAGACTCCATCCAGCTGTGAAATACTTTGACTTGGTATGAGGCCGGGCTGGCATCCGAATGTTAACCTTTCAAGGTCATGCACCCCAGGGCCCTCCATGCTTCCCTGAACAATCAGATGAAATCCCACTATATGGGTTCTGAACCTTGTGAGGAAGCAACTGTATGACATGGCTTTGAATGGGTTCTGGTGGAAGCTTCTCCCAGCCGTTAATTCTGGAGGGTGGGATTCCTGACGGCTTTTGCTTTCTACCTTACGCATTTCTGTAGATTGAATTCTTCCTTCCTCCCTTCCTCTCTCCCTTCCTTCCTTCTTTTCGTTCCAAGAAAAATGTATTACCTTTGTATGCAGAGCAACAAAGCCAAGTTACTAAGGATGTCTTCAGATATTTAAGGAGTGGAAGTATCTCTTCTTTAAGAAGTTTCTGGCTGTAGAGAATGAGGAGAAAGGAGGCAGGAGGGATTGGAAGTGAGTGGCTGAGTTAGAATGACAGGATCATTCATCACTTTTTATTTTTCTTGTTTTTAAAAATTAACATGCAATGAAATTGACTTTTTGGTGTATCTATGTATGAATTTTGATGTACATGTGGATTTGTGTAACCACCACCACAGTCAGGATACAAATCAGTTCCATCAGCCCAGAAACCACCTGGAGTTGCCCCTCTGCAGTCACACCCTTCCCCAAATCTACCCCGACAACCACTGATCTGCTCTCCATTGCTCTAGCTTTGTCTTTTCAAGAAAGTCATATAAAAGGGATCACGTAGTACATAACCCTTTGAGACTGGCTTCTTTCCCGTTCATTCAGCTGTTGCACGTAGCGGGAGTTCGTACCTTTTTTTTTTGGCTGAGTAGCTTTTGGGTAGTATGGACTTGGCACAGTATGTTTATCTGTTCATCCCTTAAAGGGCATTTGGGTTGCTTCTAGTTTTTGATGACTATGAATAGAGCTGCTGTTTGTGTATAGGTCTTTATGTGAATGTAAGTTTTCATTTATCTAGGGTAATCACCTAGGAATGGGATTGCTGCACATACGTTAGGCGTAGGCTTAACTTTATAAAAACCTGCCAAACATTTTTCCAGAGTGGCTGTACCACTTTGCACTCCCACCAGCAATGCATGAGGGTTGCAGTTTCTCTGTATCTTGTCAGCACATGGTGTTGTCAGATTCTTTTTAAGCCATTCTAATAGGTGTGTAGTGGTATCTCATCATGGTTTTATTTTGCATTTTCATAATGGCTAATGCTGTTGAATATCTTTTTATGTGCTTATTTGCCATAATGTATCCTCTTTGGTGAAGTATCTGGTCAAGTCTTTGGCCCATTTCTTAATCAGGTTCTTTGTTTTCTTACTGAGTTTTGAGAGTTCTTTGTATATTCTGGATATAAGCCTTTTGTCCAATATGAGATTTGCAAATATTTTCTCCCAGATTGTAACTTGTCAGTTCATCCTCTTAACAGAGTCTTTCACAGAGCAAACATTTCTAATTTTGATAAAAGCTTTTATTACTTTTTTATAGATCATACTTTTGACTTTTCATCTAAGAACTCTGCCTAACATTATACTTTTTTAAAACTTGATCATTTTTGGATCACTTTCTTTGTGCCAGCCTGGGCAGCCCACATTGCTTAACCCACTTAATTTTCACTGTGATCCTATTAAGTTGGTACTATTTTTATATAACCTCATATTACAGGTGAGGAAACTGAGGCACAGAGAGGTTAAATAATTTGCCCAAGGCTCCCCTGGCTTTTGGCGGCAGAGCTGGGGTTCAAATGAACATCTCCAGGTCTTCAGAGCCCACCCTCTTCACCGCTCTGATCAGGTTGAAACTCTGCCCGTGGACTCTCTCATTGGAAAGTCATCAGAGCAAGGAAACCAGTAACATTTGCTCCTTCTTGTCATTCAGTTCTTGGCTTAAATGTCACCACCTGAAGGAGATCTTCCCTGGCCATCCATCTAAAATAGGCCCTCTCTCCTCCTCCCTTCTCCTTTTCACCTCTCCTCCTTCCCCCCTCTCTTAACAGAGAATGAGTCTCTCCAAGGCACATCCCATTGTCTGAAATGTGTTAGTTTTCTTCTGTTATTTGTTTTCTTCTACATCATTTGTTACTTCCCCAGAAGGCCAGCTGGGTGAGAACAAGGACCTTATCTTTTCACCACCTTATCTCCAGCTTCTAGCTAGTACCTGGCACAGAGTGAGTGCTCACCAAATACTTGTTAGCGAGTGTTATTGGATGAATGGATGGATGGCCAGATAGACTGATGCATGGGTGGATGGGTGGATAAACTGCTACTGCTGGGGAAATTTGGCTTCTCAAGCAGGAAAGAAGTGCAACCTTGGAACTAATCAGGTTCTGGCTAGAAGAAATCAAAAGGTGTCTCCCTTATGAATGTATTCGTGTATATAGACATTATGTACAGCATTTGTGTTCTAAAAAATTAGACTATGTACATGCATATGCTAGTATATGCATAGAATCTCTATGAGAGGACACACAAGAAAATGGTGTAGAACTGGGTGGCTGAGGTACTAGGGAGAGAGAGACTTACTTTTCACTATATACTTTTGTTCATTTGGGGTTTTTTTTTGCTGTTGTTTTTTGTTTGTTTTTAAATTTATTTATTTATTTATTTATTTTTGGCTGCGTTGGGTCTTCGTTTCTGTGTGTGGGCTTTCTCTAGTTGTGGCGAGCAGGGGCTACTCTTCATTGCAGTGCATGGGCTTCACATTGTGGTGGCTTCTCTTGTTGTGGAGCACACGCATTAGTAGTTGCGGCGTGCAGGGTCAGTAGTTGTGGCTCGCGGGCTCCAGAGTGCAGTAGTAGTGGTGCACGGGCTTAGTTGCTCTGCGGTACATGGGATCTTCCCGGACCAGAGATCGAACCTGTGACCCTTGCATTGGCAGGCGGATTCTTAACCACTGCACCACCAGGGAAGTCCCTCTTTTGTTCATTTTGAATTTGCTACTACGTACATGTACTGCATGTTCAGAACATATATTTCTTTTTAGAATAATAATATCAGGTTTCTCTTCCCTGAAAGGCTGGGCAGCAGAGCAAGCCAAGAGGTTAATCAGAGGAAGTTGTTCAGAAGACAATTAACACCTTCTCTCCAACCAGCAGCTTATTTGTAGGAACTGAAGCAAAGTAAGTGTTAAAGCAGGAAGGGTTTTACAAGAGTAGATAGGCAGGCAACATGTATTAAGTCATTATTAATGAGCAGGGCTTATTAATTAATTTTTAATAAAATATATGGTCATTGCAACAATTCAAACTTAAAAATGTATCTTAAGCAAAACACCCTCTAGTCTGACTCCTTTGACACACTGTAATTAGAAATTTGATTTTCCTGCTTAAAGAAGTGTTCAAGGTGATTTGGTTATGCTTATTTTTGTTTTCTGTGAAAATAGGACCAAACCATAGACATTACTCCTTGACATTCTTTTTTACTTCATGCGTTTTACCGATAATTTTAAGTTGGCACAGTATGGATCTACCTCATTTAATAGCTATGTAATATACAACTGTATTGATACAATCAAGGTGTTTCTAGGTTGTGTTGTTACAAAAATGTTGCAATGACTGTTCTTGTATCTGTCTATCTACCTATCTATTTATATCACCATCTATTATTGCTATAATTTCTGAAAGTTATCACACATTATTTTTGTCATAATATTTTAGAAAATGTTTCCTAAAAGGCTCTAATTTTTTTTACAGCTCAATGTGGGTGTTTTAGTGTTGGTTTTCTTATGCCTTCATCAGCCACGAATGTTACCAATGTTTTTCATTTTTGCCAAGATTAGGAGAGATGCAGGAGCTCATTATTTAATTTTCATTTTCCTTCTTACACATTGTTTGCTACCCATTGTCATTTCCTCTTCTGTTCACATTCTTTGCCTATTTTTTCCAATGGGTCGTTTGTATTTTTCCAGTTTATTTGGAGGAGCGTGTTCATCCCAGGCAGAGTAAGCCTTTGTTATTTGAAGTTTAAATATTTCCTCCCACACTCTCATTTATCTTTAGACCTCACTTGTGATGTCTTTTGTCATATAGAAGTTTGAAATTTTTCTGTAATCAGATCTTTCTATCTTTTCCTCCATAACTATTAATAACCACGGATGTTTGTGTAACCCAGTGGTTTTCATGCTGCACTGCTAACCTTTGGGTTTCATGGGGATGAATGCATGTAAAAGGGGTGGGAGTGAGTGGGGTTGGCTATTTGGAGCTCACCACTGCCCCTTCCTCTGTTTTTATTATCTTTCACATGCTACCAGCAACACTGTCATGGAGGAGGGCCTAGGATCTGGAGCCAGAATTATTGGACAAAGTATTTAACCTCCCTGGGCCTTAGTTTCTTAATTTCCTCATCTATGAGATGGGGATTTAGAATAGTTCCTGCCTGTGGGATTGTGGTGAGGCTTCCAAGAGCTGGTGCACAGAAAGCCACTGCTTAATTAGCACTAACCACGTGGCCAACACTGTGATGTACGCACATACATTCTCAGGCCACAGGCTTATCCCTGTTTTACAGAGGAGGAAACTGAGGTCCAGGGAACTTAGGTAACTTGCCTAACGGCACAAGAGTAGTGAGTAATGGAGCCAAGATTTGCACCCTGGTCCCTGGGGGACTTGCAGGCCTCGGTCCTCCTCTTATGTACTCCGCAGATTAGAGTATTGCTATTTATTGAGCACCTACTATGTTCCTGCCCGGTGCTAGGTGTTGGGGATCCAGCAGTGAACATGACAGTCCCAGGCCCTTGTTGCTTACAGTCTACTGGGAGAGGCAGTCATTAACGAGACAATTTCACATTCAGTTCAGTGCAATTATGAGCTGGGCAATGAGAGACAGTAACGGTGTTTCCTCTTTTATATTAGGGGATCAGGAGAGGCCTTTCTGAAAATATTCTATCTGAGCAGCAACATAAAGAATGAGTAAGAACTGGCCAGCTGGAAACTGCAGCACATCAAGCGGGTGGGCTCCTTGGCAGAGGAGAAAGCTTGGCAGGCCCCAAGAATGGAATAGAAGGTCAGTCTGGTGGGAAAGCAGCCTGTGCAAGAGCAGGGTTTGTGGTGGGGAGGGAGAGGTCGGGGGTGCCAGAACACTCAAGGCCCGTGTAAATTAAGATAAAAAGCCGGGACTTTATTCTAAAGCCAATGGGAAGTCATGGAGGGTTCAAGCGAGGGAATGCTGCAACCTGCTTGTGCTTTAAAGATATCACTCTGTGAACATACACATACCCTATGATGAAGCACTTCTACCCCTAGGTAGATACGCAACACAAATACATATTTACATGGGCCAAACACAAAAATCCTGACAACTTCTCTTTGTGAAAGCCCCAAACCATAAACCGCTCCGATGTCTCTCAGTGCTTGACTGAATAAATAATGATATATTCAGACAATGGAATACTATACAGCAATGAAGGTGAACAAATTGTAACTATACAGAACAATGTGGATGGATCTCTCAAACACAATGGTGTAAAATAATACACATTGTATTAATTCTTGTATATAAAGTTCAAAAAGGGGTAAAACTAATCTGTGGCATTAGAAATAAGGATGGTAGTTGTCCTGGGGGAGTAGTGGGGATGACTAGGAGGGGGCCTATAGGGACTTCTGGGATGCTGGTGATATTCTGCTGCTTTTTTTTTTTTTTTTTGGCGGTACACGGGCCTCTCCCGTTGCGGAGCACAGGCTCCGGACCTGCAGGCTCAGCGGCCATGGCTCACGGGCCTAGCCGCTCCGCGGCATGTGGGATCCTCCCGGACCGGGGCACGAACCCATGTCCCTTGCATTGGCAGGCAGACTCTCAACCATTGCGCCACTAGGGAAGCCCGATATTCTGCTTCTTGACATGGTGTTGGTTACACAGGTGTGTGCAGTTTAGACAAACTCATCAAGCTTAACTGTTATGATTTGTGCATGACTCTAGGTATGTTCCCCTCAGCCAGTATGTGAGCACTGAACTGGAATGTTGGCAGGTGCAGTCTGAGGGAGACGAGGTAGGGCTGTGACAGAATCCAGGCAAGTGGTGGTTGGCCCAGAGTGGTGGTGGCGGTGATGAGAAGCTCAGAATGGGTTGGAGGGACACGTTGGAGAATCGCCCACAGGACAGGCGACGGTGGGGGCACTGACAGCTTGTGAGTGTGGAGGCGGGGAGGAGGGGGCATCAGGTTTGCCCCCGCCCAGCTTCCAGCATGAGCACACGTGTGAGGAGAGGTATCAGAACTAAGATGAGAAGGTACGGGAGGAGCAGATTTGAAGAGGATGGTAGAGGGAGTTCCCTGGAAGTTCAGTGGTTAGGACTTGGTGCTTTCACTGCCGAGGGCCCGGGTGCATTCAATCCCTGGTTGGGGAAGTAAGATCCCACAAGCCACGTGGCAAAAAAAAAAAAAAAAAAAAAAAAATCATGAGCAAGACGGTGGTGGAATCCAAGGCCTTAGTTTGGGGCATGTGAAATGTGAGATGTTTCCCAAAGGCCACATCATGGGAGCAGATGGATAAATGGATGTACAGTAGGATTTTATTTGAAAAAGACTTCTGCTGCTTGAAAGAAAAAAACAAAAACAAAAACCCTGAAAGCCCCCGTTCTAGCCCTTTTTCCTTTTACAAAGCACTTTCATTTCCGTTACCTCATTTCATTTAATTTCATGACAAAGATTCTTGTTTGTATGGGAGGCGAGGTGGGGGTGGGGTGAGGGGAATGTTGTTTCTTTATGTAGGAAGTGGAGATGTGTTCACGTGTATGCTGTTCTGTGAGTGTGCTATATTTACCCACTCAAAGAGGAGGCTCTGGGATAGGAGCCTGGGCTGACACACAAGGGCATCAGCCAGGACGAGAAGGCTGGGTGAGGCCCTGGCTCTCACTGCAGGGGGGCGAGCTCAGAGGTCTGAGATCCAAGTGTGATGGGCAGAGAAGGTTCCCACCAGCCTGGGCCCCTGGGACAGGCCGTAAGTGGCAGAAACACACTCTGTTACTTTTTGATTCAATCTGTCCCTGCTTCCCCCTGAGGAAAATGGATTGCATCTTTCCCCTGCTGTTCCCTCCAAAGCTCCCATTGCCCTCAGGGAAGAGTTCTCAGCACAGGCCGCTAGGCCTGGCCTTATCCCCTGTAACCTGGCTCTTGAGCCCAGTACTCAGCGCAGGGACTGTTGCTGTCCCACGACCTCCAGACTGAGGACTGTGCCCTGCGTCGTGGTGTTCGGTGCCAGCCATGTACTTCCCTTGCCTTCTGGAATAAACCCTCAGAACCCAACCAATGAGCTTGAAGCTGGACATTCTTTTGTCCACAACCCAGGTGTCCACTGTACCCTCAGGGACTAGTCTTTACAAAATCCTCTGAAAATGCTCCAGACCTTGACTGACCCCATACCTATTTTTTCAACAGAATACTTGGACATGGTTTATAGGCAGATTGGAGTCAAAGCTTGGGCACCCCCCCCACCCCAGCCCCGCAATGAGCAATGAAGGGCAAACTCACAGGGACCAGCTCAGTCCAAAATAATGTAAATCCCATAAAGGTGTCCAACGACAGTGTGAACGGTGTCGCTGGAAGAGGCAGTGGCCACAAAGCATCAAGAGGGTCAAAAGTTGTGTCACAAAGCCTTAAAAAATATGAATACCTTTTGTGATAGCGATTCCATCTCGAGGAATTCATTTAGATAAAATAATGCATGGAAGCAAGATGAATTTATGAGGATGTTTACGTAGCATTGCTTATCACAGCGAAAAAATGAAAATAATCTAGATATCCAACAACAGGAGACTCATTAAAAGTAGAAATTCAGGTAATACCCTGCCTCATTACAAATGATGTTGGGCAAACTGACATGAAATTACATCCATGATACATTATGTATGTGTTAGGAGCTGTTCAGTAGCAAGTGACAGAAATCCATCTCAAAATGGGAAAAGCACGGGGAGGATTTGTTGGCCCATGGAATCCAGAGGAGAGTTGAAATTCAAGATTTGGGAAGGACCACAGTGTGGCCAGATCTTAAGATATGGAATCCTGGGACTTCCCTGGTGGTGCAGTGGTTAAGATTCCATGCTCCCAATGCAGGGGGCCTGGGTTCGATCCCTGGTCAGGGAACTAGATCCCACATGCATGCCACCAACTAAGAGTTCGCATGCCACAACTAAGGAGCCCGTGACCTGCAACTAAGGAGCTTGCCTGCAGCAACTAAGACCCAGCACAACCAAATAAATTAAAAAAAGAAAGAAAGAAAGAAATGGAATCCAGTCTCAGCTCCAGGACACTCTCTCCATCTGCCATGTTTGCCTCTCCCTGTGTACAAGACTCACTTTCTCACTGCCAACCAGACAGCAGGGGACAAGGTTTGGGACACAGGAAAGAGTCTACCTGAAGCTGTCTCTAGCCTTCAATCCGGAAATCCCAAGCAAGGAATATATCGGCCACCTTAGGTCAAGTGCCCAAATCACAGCCAGTCAGCTGTGGACAGGGCAGCCTGACACTGTGATTGGCCAAGCTGCATCAAAACCTGCCTCTGGACCAATCCACTAAGACCGGGGAGGGGTCTCCTTGACCTAACATGAGAGCTCCTGAATTAAACGTAGAAGAACACTAATAATCTCAGTTATCCTCCACATATTCATAATGGAAATGGATAACAAAACAGTACGCACAGTGAGGTCCCATTCCTGTGAAAACTTAGGAGAAAAAAGTCTGAAAAGATATTCTGAAATGTTAAAAGTGATTTTCTTGCACTTGTGCTGTGTTTGGACACCAATTATTTGTGAGATTAAATTTTTTGAAAAGAGAAAAGTTATAATTGATTCTGTGAGTTCAGAACATTGACTCGGGATATTATCCTTTATGGCTCTCTCCTTCAGCCAGCCCATGGTAGATCTGAAAAACAAATAATTCTGTGAACTGCAGACCTCATTCGTGTCTCCAGTCATCCATCCATCCAACAAATGGATATTTACAGGGAGCCCAGTAAGTGCCAGGTAGCAATATGTGCTGGACGTGCAGTGATAACGGAGGGCCGGACCCTGCCCTCGAGGAGCTCGCAGTCCGGCAGAAGGAACAGATGAGTACCTAACCAGTTCTGTTATAAGAAAATCAAAACAGGAGTGTCAGCAGCATGCTAGGAAAATATAGACCAAAGAACAACACATTCTGTTTAGGGGCCTCTTCAAAGGTGGTGTTGAGGCACTGGGCTTTGGACTGGGCCCTGAAGGTAGAGCATGCAGCAAAGGGCTTATAGGGTGAAGGAAACAGTGTATGCAGGTGCAGAGTTCACCAGCAGGACCTGGCGGTGGCAGTTAGCTGGGTGCAGCAGGAAGTCTTGGGAGCAGCCAGTGAATTCCATTCACTAAGCGTTTAGTGAGCACCTATTACTGGTCGGGCTTTTGGCTAAGGGGTTGCTGATGAGATAGGAAGGCTATTTGGGATTAGATACCAGAGGACCTTGAATGCCGTTGTTCTATCTCTTTTCCAATAAAACAAAATTGAGGTTTAAATGTGGGCTTATCACTTCTGCTCTAGGAGAGATAAAGATCTTCCCCACCCATGGGGCCTCTCAAGTGTCCTCAGCTCAGGCACCTCCACATTAGGGAAGGAACTGGGTGTGTTGGGGGCAGGGAGTGGAGGATTCAAACTCTCTGCAGCCTGAGTCTGTAATTCCACGCAAATGCCAGAGATATTGGGGAGCAAGATATTTGGGGAATTTTCCCGGGGACTGTTACAGAAGTCGAGCTGTGCGCAGAAGGTCCTAGCTGGGCTTCGCAGTGAAGGCCCAGAACCACTGGCACTACCCTCCCAGCTCCCAGGCTCTGGAGGGGCTCTGGGGAAGGGGGATCACTATCTCTGATGTGTCTTTCACGCACTAAGCCGAATGACCTTGGCTGAATCGCTGAGGGTTATGTAAGATTAGGTAGCCACTTAGTCAAAAATAGCTCTCATGCTGACTCCAGCCCACAGAGTAGCATCCCAGTGAAGGGGGCACAGATGGGCCACGGCTGGGCACGCATGGGGAAATTCCCTCCCTGGTCCTCACCACTGGAACATCATCTGGGAGTGTGAGATGGGACTTCAGAACTGCTGACGGGTGATGTCCCATGCTTGTCTGTTTGGCAGCAGAAATGTGGCTGTTTTGCAGGAGCACGGAAGCCAAGAGGCCATAAATACAGAAATCCAGTGCAAACATTAATATAAAAGTAAGAAGGTGCAGAGTGCAGAGAGGGCGCTGGACTAGGAGTCTTCAGATCTGCTGCTACCGTTGACACTCTAGAGCCAGGCACTTTCTTTATTCATTTGACAAATACCCACTGAGCTGCCACCATGTGCCAGAGACTGTGCCAGCCCTGGAAGCACAAAAGGCAGTGACAGACGCTGTTCCTATTCTCAGGGAATTTCAGCTTTGGGTAAGCAGTCTTCTACCTATCTTAATAATAAGTAACCTTTTCTGACATCTTCCCCATGCTAGGCACTTTACAAGACATTGGCATTCACAGTGAACAAGCCACACACAGACCCATGCCACCTGTAGCTTACAGTCTGGAGGAAGAAAAGAAAAATAACAGGTGAAAACAAAAAACAGACAAATTGTCTTTACAATAAAAATTCCAATAAGATTTGCTAAGGGCCCTTCTAGATCAAAGAGCAAGACCTCTCTGTTGAATGGGACTGTTTCTAATTTGTTCAAGGCTTCTGCCTTGTGAAGGAGCATAGGAAAGCCCCTGTACTGCCCCTCTGGAAGTGACATTGGGGAAAAATCATTTGGACCTGTGTGAGGAAGAGGCGCCTCTCGCACTGCTTTTCAGAGTGGGTGTTGGTCTAATATTTTTGGAGGACAACTTGGCAACATTCATTAGAACTTTAAAAAGATAACTGATATTAAGGGATTATTGAAACAAATTGTTGTATATCCGTAAAGTGCCATAAATGATTAGGTAGCCCTCTATACCACCGACAGGGAAAGAGGTCCAAATGTTAAAATTTTTGATTCAAAAATTTGTGTGTAGAGATATTATAAAGTTTGAGTACTGTTGATGAAAAAGTGAAATCGTGTAGCCACTATGGAAAACAGATTGCGGTTCCTTAAACAATTAAAAACAGAACTATCATATGATCTAGCAATCTCACTTCTGGATATATACCCCAAAGAATTGAAAACAAGTTCTCCAAGAGATATTTGTACACCTGTGTTCATAGCAGCATTATTTACAATAGATAAAACATGAAAGTAACCCAAGTGTCCATTGATAGATAAACAGATAAGCAAAATGTGGTATATACATACAAGAGGATAATATTTAGCCTTAAAAAGGAAAGAAATTCTGACATATACTACAATATGGATGAACCTCGAGGACATTATGCTAAAAGAAATAAGCCAGTCACCAAACACTGTATGATTCTGCTTATATGAGTCACTTAGAGTAGTCAGAATCATAAGGATAGAAAGCAGAATGGTGGCTGCAAAGGACTGCGGGGGAGGGGAGAATGACGTGTTATTGTTTAATGGGAATATATTTTCAGTTTTTTAAAAAAATAAATTTATTTTTATGTATTATTTTTGGCTGTGTTGGGTCTTCGTTGCCGTGCGCAGGGTTTCTCTAGTTGCAGCAAGTGGGGGCTATGCTTTGTTGCGGTGCGCAGGCCTCTCGCTGTAGAGCATGGTCTCTAGAGCACGTGGGCTTCAGTAAATGCGGTGCGTGGGCTCAGTAGTTGTGGCTTGCGGGCTCCAGAGCGCAGGCTCAGTAGTTGTGGCACACGGGCTTAGTTGCTCTGTGGCATGTGGGATCTTCCCAGACCAGGGCTCGAACCCGTGTCCCCTGCATTGGCAGGCAGATTCTTAACCACTGTGCCACCAGGGAAGCCCTATTTTCAGTTTTATAAGATGAAAAGAGTTCTGGAATTGTATGCTGGTGATGGTAGCATAACATTATGAATGTATTTAATACCACTGAACTGTATACTTAAAAACGTACAGAGTGAAAAAAAAAATGTACAGGGTGTGGACTTGTACAAATCCCACAAATTCCATTTTTTAGAAGTGGAAAAGCTGATTCTGAAGTTCACATGGAATTTCAAGGAACTCCAAATAGCCAAAACAATCTTGAAAAAAAAAAAGTGTGAAGACTCACTTCTTGATTTCAAAATTTACTACAAAGCTACAGTAATCATAATAATGTGGTATTGGCATAAGGATTGTCTTACATATCGATCAATGGAATAGACTTGAGAGTCCAGAAATAAACCTGTACATCTTCATTCAACTGGTTTTCAGCAAGCATGCTAAGACCATTCAATGGGGAAAAGAATAACCTCTTCAGCAAATGATGTTGAGACACCTGGATACTACGTGCAAAGAACGAAGTTGAGCCCTTACCTCACACCATATAAAATTAACTCAAAATGGTAAAAAGATCTAAATATAAGAGCTAAAACTACAAAACTCTTAGGAAAAAAACTGTGGGCATGAGTCTTCATGACCTTGAGTGTAAGCAACAAAAGAAAAAAATAGATAAATTGGAGTTCATCAAAATTAAAAACTTTTCATTGGGATATAACTGACATATTAGTTTCAACATAATGTGTACAGCATAATGATTTCATATTTGTGTGTATTGTGAAGTAATCACCACAATAAGTCTAGTTAATATCCATCACCATACATAGTACAAATTTTTTTTGGTGAGAACTTTTAAGATCTACCCTCTTAGCAACTTTCAAACATGCAATACAGTATTTTTTAGATTTTTATTGAAATATAGTTGATTTACAATGTTGTGTTAGTTTCAGGTGTACAGCAAAGTGATTCAGTTATACATACATGCCTATATATATATATATATATATATATATTCTCTTTTAGATTCTTTTCCATTATAGGTTATTGCAAGTTATTGAGTATAGTTCCCTGTGCTATACAGTAGGTTCTTGTTGGTTATACAATATAGTGTTATTAACTGTAGTCACCATGCTGTATGTTACAGTCCCATGACTTATTTTTTTCAACTAGAATTTTTTTTTTCAACTAGAATTTTGTACTCTTTGACACCTTTCACCCATAAAATTAAAAACCTTTATATATCAAATTCACTACCAAGAAAATGAAAAGAATGTCACAGAATGAAAGAAAATATTTGCAAATTATGTATCTGATAAGGCTTTTGTATCCAAAATATGAAAAGAAACTGTAAAACTAAACAATAAAAAGACAAACAGCCCAATTTTTCAAATGGGCGAATGTCTTGAATAGATATTTCACCAAAGAATACATATGAATGGTCAACAAGCACAGGAAAAGATGCCCAATATCATTAGTCATTAGGGAAATGTAAATCAAAATCACAATGAGACACCACTTCACATCTACTAGGATAGATATAATAAAAAAAGTGGACAGTGACAAGAGTTGACAAGGATGTGAAGAAATTGGAACTCTCATACATCACTGGTAAGAATGTGAGATGGTACAGCCAGTGTAGAAAACAGTTTCATGTTTCCTTAATAAGTTAAACATACAATGACCATCTAACCAGCAATTCCACTTCTAAATATATATCCCAAAAAATCGAATGTAGCTGTTCAATCAAAAACTTATATACGCATGTTCACAGGTGTTCACTATTCACAACAGCCGAAAGGTGGAAACAACACAAAAGTCCCTCAAATGATGAATGGATATACAAAATAAGGCATATTCATACAGTGGAATATTAGTTGGCTATAAAAAGAATGAAGTGCTGGTATGTGCTACTACATGGATGAACACTGAAAACATTATGCTAAGTGAAAGAAGCCAGACACAAAAGGTACATATGATTCCATTAATATAAAATACTCAGAAAGGGCAAATCCACAGAGACAGAAAACAGGATTAGTGGTTACCAGGGTCTGGGAGAGGGGAATAGGGATTGATTCCTTAATGGGTACAAGGTTTCCTCTTGGGATGATGAAAAATCTCTGGAACTAGATAGTGGTGATGGTTGTACAATATTGTCAATGTACTAAACACCATTGAACTGTACACTTTAAAATGGCTAAAATGGTGAAAAAAAATTGTGTGCATTCCAGAAAAATAACCTAAAGGACAGGCACTAAAATGTTAACAGGGATTATTTCCTGGTAATGGTGGGAGTGACATTTTACTCTCTCCTTTTTTCCTTTTTTGGACTTCCTGATCATTTTACAATTAAGCACGTTTTGCATTAATAACTGGAGTGAATAAAGCCACAATGAGCTGTTTTCCCTTTAGAAAGCAAGAAGGAAAGGAAGAAAGGAAGGAGGGGAGAGAGGAAGGAAGGAAGGGAGGGAGGGAGGGAGGAAGGAAGAGAGAGCCCTTGAACGACCCCCCTCCTTGTCTCTCCCAAGGGGGTGCAGGCCTTGCTAGAGTGACTTGAGAGTTGTAAGGGTTTCTGGTTAGACGTTAAGAAGGGCGCTTTAGGTCAGTGAGGTCACAGCCAACAGAATTCTTTACTTGTCCTATGGAAAGATCCCCAAGATAAGTTATGTAAAAAGCAAGTTTCAGAACATAGAGTCTCAACACCCACACACACCCACACACACACACACATATGTGTGCACACATAATTACTGAAGCGAGGTTACACATACATTGGTAAATGCAAAGATACTCTCTGCCAAAATCAATAAAAAGTAGCAAAAATGGTTTTCCCCAGGGAGGGGAACTTAGTGGCTGGGGAACAGGAGAGGGAGGGAAGGAGGCTGACTTTTCACTGTGTATATCCCTCTCTGTGCCTTCTGAATGTGGTAGCATGGACTTTCAAAGATATATACTTTTTTCCTGAGTATCTGCTTTACGTCTTTAAAAACAAAGTTTCTGAAACATAGGATAAAAAATATTTAGGTTAAAAAAACACTTTGTTTCTGCTCTATTTTATATTTACTAAATTAACAGCAGACATTACTTAACATAAATAAGACAGGTATTTTTTTAAAACATTCAAACAATGCAGAAATATTTAAAGTACACACAATACTCCTAGCTTACTTTCAAAGGGAAAATACACTTATAATAAAATGTATTTTTAAATAAAATAAAGGCGTCAGAGAAATGGTCATTTGTTTTTTTAACTTCCTTTTCCTTTTTTTCTAAATTTTCTATAATGACATTTATTATTTTATGTTGGAAAAGGTCTGTAATTAACTGAGTTTTTCAACCTAAAGCCACCAGTTTCAGGCCTCTGATGAAGCCGTGCTGGCCTGACCTTGACTTCGGAGCAGCCCTGGACCCTTCCCTCTGGCCCAGCTCTCTGCAGCCTCCTCAGCCCAGACTCTGGGCCCTACCTCTCCTGCTGCCCTCAGATGGCTTGCCCCGCCTGCCAAACTGTTCACTTAGTCCCCATCTTAGGTCTCCTTAACCCTTGGCACTCGCTGGTGGAATTAGGGTACAGCAGAGGGCAAGGTGCTTCCAGTTTCCTCTCTAGGAGGGGCATGAGGGCTGTTTTGAAGGTGTGTTTGTCCAACAAGCACAGGGTTTTTACTTTGATGTATGTTATAGTCAAATAAAAATAAAGTTATCCAAAGAATTTTTTATTCATGCTTTGTGTTAGGTTGAGCAAACATTAATTGTCCATTTTAAAGAAGGGGATGTGTAGGTGTTGGTGGGAGACTGATGGAGATGAAGGAGTGGACCAGGCCCGGGACCACCCTCCCTGCCCCCCTGGTGTGGCCACAATGGGGGGAACTTGAGGTTTGGCTGCCAGTCCCCACCCTGTAGAGGAAAAAGGAAAACAAAGATGCCTCCAGCCTCCCTGTCTCCAGACTTGTTGGAAAACCTCCGTGGTCTTCCCCCATGGTCTGGGACCAATGGTTTAGAAATTTTCTCCTGGGACTTGTTTTCTGGGCCTTTCCCCATCTTGGCTTCTCTGCTCTGCTATTCCCTGCACACCTCTGAGGTGTGGTCAGATCAGCTAGGTCAGATCAAAGTGAGCTGGTCAGAAATTTCCAAGGTCCTCTGGCGGCTGCTGCAACAAGGTCCTTACTGCCCCTGGAGAACTCCTCCATTGCCTAAAATTCCTCCATTTGAGAACCATCTTTTTGCATTATCAATTCTAAATTTCTGTTTAAAGATGAACAAGAAGTTCATTTTCTCCGCCTGAATTATAAAAAATAAACAACTGTGCAAAGTAGAAAAAAGTAGACCCCCCCACCTCACCCCACCAAAGCCACAAAGCATCCACACAGTCAGTACTTAAAGGCAACCACTGTAATATTTTGGAGAATTTCTTTGAAGTCTTTAGAAATAAATCTCTGAGTTGTTATTGTTGTTATATATAGTTATAATCATTCCACATATCAATTTTGATCCTTTTTAATAATCTTGTTTCAAAAGAAGTATTTTTTTCATGTTTCTGTAAATCCTGGCTGTGCGCTGCTATTAATGGAGCAGGAGGGAAGAGGGCAGGGCACAACTTTTGAAAGAATGACATAGTCCGAGGACATGACATAAACGGATTAGACCCAAATGGGTCCAAGATGGTGGACAAGTCGACTTCCACTAGACCTTGAGCCTCAGTATACGCTCATTGTAACACATCAGCAAGCTAAATGACACACCCACAGGCGCCATGACAGTTCTAAGGCAACCATAAGGATCAAAAAGTGGGCGGTGGCCCAATTCCTGCAAATCCTTGTCCTTTCCCTAAATAGCTGGAATACTCCTCCCATTCATTAGCCTATGAAATTACCCACCCCTATAAATACTGACAACCCAATACCCTGGTGCCTTTCTCACCTTCTGAGATGGCCCACACTCTGTGGAGTGTGTTTCTCTCTAAATAAATCCACTTCTTACCTATTACTTTGTCTCTCACTGAATCTTTCTGTGATGAGACATTAAGAACCTGAGCTTCACTAAGTCCTGAAACCAGGTGTGTGATCTCAGTTGGAAAACTGGGTTTTTGCCAGGTTTGAGTACCAGCCACGTGGTTCAAGTCCCAGTCTGAGGTGCACGGTTTTAGCTGGCGACCACGTAGGGACAATGTTAAGGTAAGAAAATGTTGAGAGTTAGGTCTTGGTCCTAAGGAGGCCCGCGGGACGCCACGAGCCAGGCATACTGGGGAGGACGCTCTGCCGATGTCTGCTCATTTTAGACTGGTGGGTCAACCCTGTATGCTTATGCACATCCAACAACAGATACAGGAGAGAATTGTTAGTCGCTATACTCTCTCCTTGACTCTGAGGTTTTCCTCCTACACTTTTGCATTCTTGTTCACTCCTGCTCCCTTTCTTTCTTTCTTTCTTTCTTTCTTTCTTTCTTTCTTTCTTTCTTTCTTTCTTTCTTTCTTTCTTTCTTTCTTTCTTTCTTCCTTCCTTCCTTTCTTCCTTCCTTCCTTCTTGCCTTCCTTCCTTTCTTTCTCTCTTTCTCTCTTCCTTTCTTTCTCTCTCTCTTCCTTTCTTTCTTTCTTTTCTCTCCAGAAGACCTGTGTGACCACCAAGGTGTACTTTTTTTTTTTTTGCGGTATGCGGGTCTGTCACTGCTGTGGCCTCTCCCATTGCGGAGCACAGGCTCCGGATGCGCAGGCTCAGCGGCCATGGCTCACAGGCCTAGCCGCTCCGCGGCAGGTGGGATCCTCCTGGACTGGGGCATGAACCCGTGTCCCCTGCATCAGCAGGTAGACTCTCAACCACTGTGCCACCAGGGAAGCCCAAGATGTACTTGGTCTTATTCCCCTCCCTCTGACCTGTACATGTGCTGACCCGTTATTCCCAACTTATAGCTAGACCAACTCCTGCTCATCATCAACACCACTGGGGATATCTGTGCCGTTTCTTTACGACACCTCTTGGGCACTAACATCTGGTTGGGAGACTACCTTGGAAGGGATAGCATCTACAATTGTAAGTGGTGGATTTTGACTTAAGAGCGGAATTTTGGATAGCTCAGGAGTTAAAGACATCACCTTAGGCTTGTCTGAAATGGGTCAGGCAGCATCAATCCCAACCAATACCCCTCTGGGCCTTATACTCCGGGATTGGGAAAGATTTGGACAACAGAAATTAAAAGGAAAAAACTTTGTAAGTTATGTAATCAGGCTTGGCTACAATAAGAATTAAGAAATTTAAAATGGAATGAAGTACCCTATGTTCAAATTTTCATGGCCTTCTATCTAGGCAATGGAACCCAAAAGGAATTTGAGGCGTGTAGCTTGGAGGGATAACTCTAGGAAGGACATAGAGGACATTTTAATTGACCCACCCTACAGCACCATGGACCCCGAATGAACATGGATCCCTCCTCCCCTGAGGTACAGGCCCTTTTGGCTATGCATTTCATAGCCCAGTCTGCCCCAGACATCAGGTGCAAAATTCAGAAAGCAACTGCTGGTCCTCAGACTCCAGTGAATTATTTGTTCCAATTGGCTTATTTGGTTTTCAGTAATAGGGATATGGCCAAAAAGACTGAACGCACCCAGAGAAATATGCAAATAGCCCAAATGATTGCAATGGCTTTGTCCACTCAGAGACCACCAAAGGGGAAGCCAGCTTTTCTGGGCCAATCTGGCCCTGGCAGACCACAAGGCCCATGGGTACCCATACAAGGCCAGTGTACCCTGTGTGGACAAAAGGGGCACTGGAGGGAGGATTACATGTGCCCTTTGCAAACAGCCAGGGCATTGGAAGAGGGAATGCCCCAGATGCCAGAGCGTGACGGGGGTCCCTCAGCCATTGATGGTTTTGCAATCAGAAGACTGAAGGGGTCCAAGGCCAAAAGTGGCTCTGCCTAGAGATACCATCTACATAACTAATGTCGAGCCTCAGGTGGTCATTGATGTGGCGGGCCACTTGATACAATTTCTTATAAACACTGGTACAACCTCCGTCTTCACCCAAAGGATTGGAAACCTTAACAATCATAAGGAATACATAATGGGGTTGTCAGAGAAGAGACGCAGGCACGTTTTCCTGGAACCCCTTTTGTGCAAGATCAACGGCCAGCTGTTTTACATTCCTTCCTGTTTGTGCCTGACTGTCCCATCCCTTTAATGGGAAGAGATTTATTAACTAAGTTAGAGGCCACTCTGTTTCTTGAGGGGCAAGGGAACCACCCTCATCACCAAATGCTTCTAACAAAAAAGCAAAAAGGAACAGATAAAATCTGAAGCTAAAATAGAAGCCTTAGTAGACCCTGGAATGTGGAGTATCGAGGTTCCAGGCTTGGCCAAACATATCCAGCTGGTTATTATTAAGTAAAAAGGGTTATATAGTGTCTAAATATAAGGTACAAATTTCTTAAACCTAGGGAAGATCCTCAAAAATGTTTGTATGTAGATTACTAGAATAGGAGGCCACTGGTCTGACTAAACTGACCATAGCTGATATTCAGAGCCTGATAGGAATTTTGGATAGAGGCCTTCTTCCCTAAGCTAAATGTGGAAAAGTAAAACTTTCCAACATAGGTGAATGGGTATGTCAGTCCTTCAATATCTTTGTGGTAACCACCCAATTCTTTGAAAAAGAAAACAAAACTGTCCTTGTTTTACAAATGAAGTCTTTACAGGACCAGAGGTGTGGCTCCAAAAGTAATCCAAAGCCCACCAATCCTTTTACCTCTCCCCAAACCTTCCCTATTTATCTTACAGAGGCTTGTAAGTATTAAACAAAGGGGAAACAAAGTCATCCCAGGAGGAACTTGCCTGTACCTTTGAGATGCAAATGTCCTACCTGGTCTTCTCAGGAACGCTTATCTCTGCCATCTTTTTAAATGCAAATTTTAAAAAGAGGGTAAAGTAATTTAGAACTTGACTTGTCAAGGATAAATAGAAATCTTAAGTGTCTTTTCTGTAAACACTAGTAAAAAGCGTTTAAACATCTAGGTAGGTGACCTTGATTTTTTCCATCTGCTAGAAGCCCAATTTGAATCCAACCCCTTGTAACTGATGGCTATTATGTTGTACCTGACTCAGGGCTGAAATTTTGGAATGGGAACTATGAGGCCCCTGTGTTTGTTTGTGTGTTCATATGTATCTATATGTGTGCTGTAGGTGTATGGTATTGCCAAAGTTTAATTCGTAAAAGAGTTCTATAATTGGTTTTTTAAAAATTAAGCGCTTATATAAATACTCAGAAAGAGAAAGTCTGGCCAGAATGAATTTCAGGTTCACGTCATCTGGAAAATATTCACTACTAAACTGTTATCTGGTATTGAAGGTGGCTTAAGCTTGTTGGTTTGATTAATATAGACATGTAAGAGTCATCAGTGTTGAGTATAAAACTTCTGTTGTACCTAGGTTTATTAGAGGTCAAATAAGACCTTATTCTATCTGTAACAAATTTGTCAACAAGAAAAGTAACTCAATGTGAAAAAAACTTTTAAGAAAAGTAAGATATGTGTTTTTAGTAAAAGAATGTGAAGAATGAAAAATACTGAAAAGAGTTATGCATGATCAGGATTTTCTAAGATCGGATTGAATTTAGTTGGGTAAATGGATTTTGTTAGGAATGGGCTAGGACAAGACTGGATTTGGTTTCTCCCTTCAAAGTTTTCTTGAAATCCTGCTTTTAATAACAGATAGTATGAGTTTCTTGGCCTTTAAGTGATCTGTATTTGCTTTTGAGATCTCTTGTAACTTTGGTTAAGGAATAAGTATTGTCTCATAGTGACCTATGATCTTATTTGACCAGGTGTTTTAGAACTTTTTGACAAAATTCCCAAATATCAATTTTTTTTTTTGGCTGCGTTGGGTCTTCATTGCTGCACGCGGGCTTTTCTCTAGTTGCAGCGAGCAGGGGCTACTCTTTGTTGCGGTGCGTGGGCTTCCTATTGCGGTGGCTTCTCTTGTTGTGGAGCACGGGCTCTAGGCGCGCGGGCTTCAGTAGTTGTGGCTTGTGGGCTCTAGAGTGCAGGCTCAGCAGTTGTGGCGCACGGGCTTAGTTGCTCCGTGGCATGAGGGATCTTCCGGACCAGGGGTCGAACCCGTGTCTCCTGTATTGGCAGGCAGATTCTTAACCACTGTGCCATCAGGGAAGGCCCCAAATATCGAATTTTAATTGAGTTTCTTTTGATTGCCACCTAACTTTGGGGTACTTTAGAGGGTCCCTGAGGTATCTTAAAGAGAAATATTTAGGATTATTTGGTATGTTAAGTTAAATGTAATCTTTCATAATTCTGGTTATTGTAACCAAGTTTCTTTATTGATTACGCTGTAATCAGGTTTAACCATGCCTTTTAAGTCTTTTGTCATTTATAGATATTTTTGTACTCTGATGCTGTTACAAAAAGTGCTTCATCATTAAGGACATGCATAGAAAGGCTATGGAAGCAGTTACAACAGTTCCACACCAAGATGATGGCTATGCGAAAATTTCAGCCCATACTGACTTAAAACGAGGAGCTGTCCTGCCCCTGGGGCCCCTAGATCAGGCATCCAGAGATTTTTACTGCCTGACAGGCAGGGTCGATGACCCTACTCAGCCCTGAAGCAGTTACAGAAGACTTGGACCATCGCCCTTCTGCTTCCCATAAGAATATGGGAGTAAAATCTCTGAGGGGGGAATGAAACAGGAGGGGAGGGGGCAGGGCACAACTTTTGAAAGAATGACATAGTCCGAGGACATGACATAAACGGATTAGACCCAAATGGGTCCAAGATGGTGGACAAGTCGACTTCCACTAGACCTTGAGCCTCAGTATACGCTCATTGTAACACATCAGCAAGCTAAATGACACACCCACAGGCGCCATGACAGTTCTAAGGCAACCATAAGGATCAAAAAGTGGGCGGTGGCCCAATTCCTGCAAATCCTTGTCCTTTCCCTAAATAGCTGGAATATTCCTCCCACTCATTAGCCTATGAAATTACCCACCCCTATAAATACTGACAACCCCATACCCTGGTGCCTTTCTCACCTTCTGAGATGGCCCACACTCTGTGGAGTGTGTTTCTCTCTAAATAAATCCACTTCTTACCTATTACTTTGTCTCTCACTGAACTCTTTCTGTGATGAGACATTAAGAACCTGAGCTTCACTAAGTCCTGAAACCAGATGTGTGATCTCAGTTGGAAGACTGTGGAGTTTTTCCAGGTTCGAGTCCCGGCACGTGGTTTCAAGTCCCGATCTGAGGTGCACGGTTTCATTAGCTATGCAAACTTGGGTGTGTTACTTACCCTTTTTGTGCCCCAGTTTTCTTATCTGCAAAATGGGCTAAATACCAGTATTTACCTTACATGACTCCTGCCAGGGTTCAGCAAGATAATGCAGGTGAAATGCTTTGCCAATAGCCCAATACAATAAATGTTAATAATTTGTCTATGGCTAGCATAGACATGCTTGATTTGGCTTTTCAGCTATCATGAATACCTCTGTGTCTGGAGGCTTGTCCACACTGAGGATTAATTCCTTAAGAGAGATTCCTGAAATGGAATTGCTGAACCAAAGGTCTAGAGCTTTTTCTTTAAAGTTCCTGATATAGATTGCTATCGACACTCCTGCCAGGAGAGGAAGAATCCTGGTTTGATTTACTATTTATTTCCAGCTTCATTGAGATCTGATTGACATATAACACTGTGTAAAGTTTGAGGTGTACAGTGTGATGATCTGATACATGTAAATATTGTGAGATGTTGCCACAATAGGTAGTTGACGTATCCTTCACCTCTCATAATTACTATTTTGTTGTTGTTGTTATGGAGACTCTTGTTTTAAATGTAAATCTTTCCTCCGCTGGTCGAGACCTTGAGCCCCTCTTCCCAACCTGGGCACTCACAACTTTAGTAGGTGTGAGTTTAGAAGCCTTCTGTCTCTGAACAAGCCTACCTGGGAGTCTGATAAGACACCTTGGCATCCTACAGCGACCTGTTAGCATAACCCTAAGCCTCTGTGTAAAAGTGGGACAAGGATCTCATCCAAGTTGTGGTGAGGAGTAATTAATGGCTAATGTCTGGAGCTGACTTTTGTCCTCCTGGTCATAAAAGACCTTTGAATTGCTTGGCCACTTTGAATTTCTCAGGAAGAGTGATAACACTAGGCCAAAGTTCGTGCCGGTTGGCCAGACTACCACCCTCTTGCGCCCTCGAAGCTGCGGGGGAGAAAGGGGGTGATCACAGCCCCATGAGTGTTGGGCTGGGTTCATTGGGGTTGATGTCACTGGGATAGAGGACATTTCCCCATTGATCCTTCCACACATCACACCACAGGAAATAGCCCCATGCTTTGTTTATCTACCGCCCCAATCCCTGACACAGCTGAAGGATGGAGGTTTAGACGCGTGGTAAATAGAGGATTTGAAAGAGGTGAGGCTAAGCCCTGATATCAGGGACTGATCAGAACCATGCTTGTCCCTTCCTCTACCCCCACTCCCCAGAAAGACTGAGTCAAAATCCCCTGTACTTGGGTCTGGGGATCTGCATCTTACCAAGCCCTCCCGGAGGATTTTTATCATTGAGCCAGTGTATGAAGGAAAGGGATCTACATATGCAAACAATATCTGCATAAAAGCCTTCAAAGGCTTCCCACACTTCAGCCTAAAGCCACAGCTCTTGAGTGAGGCAGGCTGGACTTCAGTCCTCCCACCCAGTCCATCCGCCACCTCTCGGCCTCACTCACCATCCACAGTAGCCCCTCTAGGAAGTTCCTGGCATGCGAATATGCTACGGGTCTTTGGACCAGGCAACCTTGCCCTTGCTATCCTGTTAACCTGGTGAAATCCTTCCTAGCATTTAAGGCCCAGCTCCAGCTCCACGGCTCCAGCTCCAGGAGCCTCCCTTATCCAGCCGCAGCTAGAAATGACTCACTTTCCTCAGAGCTCCCATAGACCCTCCCCATCTGTGCCCTCACATGGCTCTGGTCACTTTCCACCTTATTTTATAGGTGTTTGTTGGCTTCATCTCCCCAAACAGTCTAGAAGCTCTGTAAAGGCAGCCCCACCTCTGGTTCGTCTCTGTGTCCCTAGGGCCCAGTACAGGACTTCATGTGTCGTGAGGTATGTCTCTGGGGCAGTCAGGGCCCTCCTGGCCTGGGGAGCTGAAGCCCTGCCCCAACCCCCTGAATAGCCTCCGGGATAGTGGGAGCCCAGCCCCCTACGTCACTCTGAGGCAGCAGCTGCAAGTTGCTGACAGTCAGTCTCCATTTGAACTTATTGCCTGATCCGTCCTGGGCTTCTCCTGCAACCGAGGCTGTGTCCCAGCAATGGGGAGACCCAGTGGGACCCAGGGAAACAGATGGTCCAGGTCTGAGCAGCAGCTCCAGGCCGGGCCATGGCCACCCCAGTGTGTTTTCCTCCCTCAGAAACGGTCTCAGAAGCCCTAGTATAGGCATTTCAGAGCAACAGGGAGAGGAAGTCCCCAAAGCCAATCACATAAGTTTAATAAAAATTGATCCTGTTTGCCTAACTCAAATAGATGTTTATTAGGGCTACTTGACTTATAGCAAGACCTGTTTCCTTGTTGATATTCTGTGCCTCATGTAACTTTGTCTCTTCTATAGATTAGAAAGCAAATATTTCCTTAAAGATTGATTTCATTGTCCTTTAGAGGTTTAGTTTTGGAATCCTAAGTATCCAGTTTGACTGTCTGTATGAACTTAATCCTTGGTCATAAGAACAAACTCTTCACTTCTCTGAGCCCTAGGTTAATCCAGCATATGAAATATTGGTTAAGGGCTGGAATGCAAAATCTCAGTGGGGAAGGGCTCCCATACCTGATCCTCCTAGGGGTGTGTGATTTCCAGAGTGAGATTCTAAATAAATCAACCCTGAATCTCCTATTCAACCAAGTCACTGTTCCTTTCCTTCTCTCTCTCCTTCCATTCCTCCTTCCTTACTTTCTCCTGTTTCCTCCTTTCTCCTTCCTTCTTTCTTTCCTTCCTTTCTTCGTCCTTCCCATTCTTGCACTATCCTTTTCTAACCAATCGTGTATCTATATTTCTTTCTTTCCTTCATTTCATACATCCACCCAGTTATCCTTCCCTTCTTCTTTCATTCAACCATTCATCCTACTGTCCTTTCATTCATCCATCCAACCATCCATCCATCTATTCATCCTTTACTTCCATCTATTTACTCACCTTTCCTTATACCTTCTCCCTTCTGTTACTGCCTCCCTTCCTTTCTTCCCACTCTCCCTTCCTTTCTCCCATCTCTCCACTCATCTGCTCATTTTTAGCATCTTTAATGTTTTTGTTTTTCACCGCACCACACAGCATGCGGGATCTTAGTTCCCCGACCAGGGACTGAACCTGTGCCCCCTGCAGTGGAAGCTAGGAGTCTTACCTACTGGACCACCAGAGAAGTCTCCATTTTTAGCATCTTTAACACCAGGGCTCCAATGACCTGAAGTGGCTGAGCTCAAAGCAGGTGTGGTAGGAAAAATCTTACAGTGAGGAATTGGAGTGAAGAACCCTATTTCTAATCCTCATTTCCCTCCCAGGAACCTAGTGTGAGCAGTGGTGCTCATAAACTTTTTCAGAGTAAGCCAGGCATAGTGCCTGACATTGGGGGTGAATAAAACTTGGTCATTATTCTCAGGGACAGAGAATAACAACTCAGCCTAAAAGAACCGCAGTCTGGTGAACTGTAAGGCTGAAGAAGGGAGACTTCTCAGTTGGAGACAGTTGGAGAGTGTTTCCTGGAGAAGTAGATGCCTGGTTGGGACTTGAAGGATAAGTATTTGTTGTGAGGATCAAATGAGATGGTAGCATGTGAGATTGTTTGTAAAATGTGAAATTGTCACATAGAGAGAATGATCTTTTTTTTTAAGATATTATGATGCTAGGGACTTCCCTGGTGGTGCAGTGGTTAAGAATCCCCCTGCCAGTACAGGGGACACAGGTTCGATCCCTGGTCAAGGAAGATCCCACATGCCGCAGAGCAACTAAGCCCATGCGCCACAACTACTGAGCCTGCGTGCCACAACTACTGAAGCCTGTGCTCCTACAGCCCGTGCTCCACAGCAAGAGAAGCCACAGCAATGAGAAGCCCGCACACCACAACAAAGAGTAGCCCCCGCTTGCCACAACTAGAGAAAGCCCGCGCACAGCAACCAAGACCCAATGTAGCCAAAAATAAATTAAAAAAAAAAAAGATATTATGACGCTAAACAACATTTAGACTAATGACAACTGGCCCACCCAGAAAAGGTATTTGCCAGAAGCACTAGCAGATTCCTACGCAATTTTGAAGATTCAAAGACAAGTTTGCTGGGATTGGAATTGGACACATATAGAGTAGTGAGGCCAGGTAGAGGAGAGGTTCAGAGTGTGGGCTTTGGCATCAGACCTACTTGGGTCCGAGACTTTGCTGTCACTTGTTGTCCATCGCCCTTCTGTGGAACGGGAATGATAGCATAAGAAGATTAAATGAAATGTGTGTATTGGGGTTGTGCTCATAGTAAGCGCTCTGTAAACGTCAGCTACTGCTGTTCAAGGGGAAGGGACTCAAAGTCATCTGGCTCATGCTGTTGTGAATTCATGTTTTCCTCTTGAAAATATGTTTGTGTGTTTGATCTGCCACCAAATAACCAAACATGTAACCCTGGGGAAATTACTTGATTTTTCCTGGTCCTTACCTTCCTTTTCAGTAGAGCATCTTTAGATTGTTATGACTAAAACAATATCTGTCAAGGGAAAGATCTTTAAAATGGGAGCCTAAGCCATGAAGATGTTCACATTGGCATTGTTTACCACCAGGAGGTGGAGAATTGGAAATAACACAGAGGTCCAAAAAGAGTTGACTTTTGAAGTAAATTTTGAGACTTCCTTCATCAGGAGTGTAAATGGTGAAAAATAATAGGTCCCATGAGAACCAAGATTTTTTTCCTCTTGTTGAATGAAGAATCCCTCAGCACTCAAAACAATGTCCATCATATAAAGGTGTTTGGTATTTATTGCAGGAATGAATGAATAAATAATTCCATCAAATTAATTTCCAAGGGGCAACCTTGAGGAATGCCATCTGACTACTGTTTTGCTACATGGCGTATATAAGTAGACCAGAAGGTCTACTTGTATATGCCAAGTAATGTATACAACCACCACTAGTGGTGGTTTTTGAGAGGCTGTGTTTGGGGAGCAGGAAAGTCAGACTACAGAGAGAATGGAGCTATCAAGTGGGGTGTCTGAGAGTGTTTGCTGGATGGTGAGCAATACAACTCTCTCTTCCACAGCCCACAAAGTCTTCAGTGATACAGTGCCTGCCGGTTCTTTTGGGATTGGATGTGTTTTTGAAGGGTGAAATAAAATACAGAGACTGGCCTCAGTTGGAGAATACCCATGGGTATCCAGTCCCATCTGAGTATCCTAACGTAGAAGAAAATGTAGTGACGTGGAAAGATGTTCGCAATATATTGTTAGAGAAAATAATTGGGTGCAGGAGGGAATGTGCGAGTGCAGTCTCACTTTGATTAAAATAGAAACACATCTGTTCATGTCGGAATGGTGAGATTAAGGAATTTATTTTTCCTTTTTGATTATTCATGCTTTACATTTTCTTTAATGAACATGTACTGCTTGTGAAATTGAAATTGTGAACTGTTTGATGAGTTTAAGCTGTGCTTACTGTGTCTGACTGGTTGGTAAAAAAATTGAGCTAGAGGTGAAGTGACATTGTCAAGGTCAAGCCAAGATTGAGTGAGTGAGTAGCGCATTGATTCACAGCCAGCTCAGTGACCTTTCTGTTTGACTGGAAGGAAGCACCTCCCTGGTAGTGTTTTGAGTGCTTTGGACACACAGCATCTGAACCATCTGAAAGGCTGGACCATTCCCTCTCCTACTCGTTCCTTTTTGCTGGATTCCAGGGAACAATCGTCGTCCAGGGGAGTGTCAGTGGCTATAAGTGCATTCCTTCTTTTCCCATTTCAAAGGACACTCACCAGGTTTTCTTTTGCACTTCAGGTCAGTAACATGACTCTCAAGCTCTTCTGGGCAGAGAATCATGTCAGCAGGATGGGCTGCGAAGCCTCCTGCAGATTGAGCCAGTTATAATCTGTGACTCATATCCTCAGATAACAATTTTCTATAAAGGTGTCTGCTGAGTGAGAGGGGCACACAGAGAGACGAAGCTAGAGGAGCAGCCTGGAAACATACCTAGAAGCATAAACCTACAACCCTGGAACTGAAAGGGTCCTTCGAGATCTGCCTCATCTCTGGATGATCTGGAAACTGAGGCTCAGGTTACACAGAGCAACAGCACAGCCAGTGCCGGAACCCAGGTGGTTTTGGCATCGAAAACATCTCTGCATTCCATCCTTTCCTGCTTCTCCTGCCCACTCCAGCCCACAGGATACCACACACCTCCCTAGCTGATCTTCCTTCAACTCAGGGCTATGTCACAAAGGGCCCTGGGAACCATGCTGAGGAATTTGGACTTTAATCTGGGGCAAGGAGACACCATGGAAGAATTTTTAGAGTCAGATCTGAATTTCAGGTGGCGGCTGAAACCCTCTGAATGCTATGTATAGAATGGAGCCAAGAAAGTTCAAGTAGGCTCATGGAGACCCATGAGGAGGCTGCTGTAACTGTCCAGGGTGAGAGGCAATGGCAGCCTGAACCAAGGCTGTGGCGATGGAGATGGAGAAAAGTGGGTGGTCTGCCTGACTCCTTCAAGCCCTCACGGATCTCCTCCTTTGGCACTTATAGTCAGTATCACCCAATTTAATACCTAGCGATGGGCTTATATGTGTTAGGATTCTTTTAGGTGTGACTGCATAGAAATTGGACTCAAACTAGCTCAAGCTCAACACTGTTGAGCCTTGCCAGGCTTGTGTTAGGTGTTCAGTAAATGACAAATAAATGAATGAACAGCTCTTGACTCCTAAACCACTGTTCTTTCTACTACACATTAGGCAATACTGACTTAAGTCTAAATTCCATAACTGTAACTGGTCTAAAGGCCATCTCTTCTGGGCTTGCACCCAACTCAGGAATCCCTTCTACAGCATGCCTGACAGATATCCATTTGGTTGTTCTTTGGCATTCTCTGGGGACGGGACACTGCCTACTTCAAAAAGCCAACCATATTTAAAAACAAAAAACATGCGAATCTGTACATGTTTTAAAAAATAGCTTTACTGAAGTATAATTTACATACAATAAAATGCACCAATTTAAGTATAACATTCAATTAGTTTGAGAAACATAAATAGTTATGTAACCACTGCCACACTACAGTTTAGACACTTCCATCAGGCCCAAAAGTTTGCTTGTCCTGTTTTTAGTCAATCAGCTCTCCCCACCTCTGCACGTTACTTCCTGTTACTATAATTTTGCCCTTTCTAGAATTTCATTTAAATGGAATTATATACTCATCAGTCTTCTGAGTCTGGCATATTTCACTTAGCATAATGCACTTGAGATTCATCTATGTTGTTGCGTCTGTCAGGAGTTTGTTCTTTTTTATTGCAGAACAGTATTCATTGAATAGCTATTACCACAATTTGTCTATTCATTCAATTAGTTTAGTCAGCCTGCCATTTGGATGTTTTCTAGTTCTTGGCTATTGTTAACAAATCTACTATGAGAATTCACCTATGCATCCTGTGTGGACATATGTTTTTTTTAATGTCTTTTTTTTTGCGGTACGTGGGCCTCTCACTGTTGTGGCCTCTCCCGTTGCGGAGCACAGGCTCCGGACACGCAGGCTCAGCGGCCATGGCTCATGGGCCCAGCCGCTTCACGGCATGTGGGATCTTCCCAGACCGGGGCACGAATCCACGTCCCCTGCATCGGCAGGCGGACTCTCAACCACTGCGCCACCAGGGAAGCCCTTTAATTTCTTTTGTATAAATACCTAGAATGAGATTTTTTGGTCATGTGGAAGGTATATGTTTAACTTTTTAAAAAATTGGCAAACTATTTTCCAAAGTGGTATCATTTTGCCTTTGTATTATTTTGCATTCATGTCAATATTGTATGAGAGTTCCAGCTGCTCCACATTGTCACAAATGCTTGGTATGGCAAGTTTTTAAAATTTTAGTCATCATAGAAAAGGAGTAGTGGTATTGCATTGTGATTGTCATTTATGTTTCCTTAATGATCGGTAATAATATGGAGCATCCTTCCATGTGCTTATTTGCTATTCATATAAAATAGATCTAATTTTAAAGCAATACTTTTTGCTTTTAGAAATCTCCAAGCTCGAGTCTTCCTTGGTGGTGCAGTGGTTAAGAATCCACCTCCCAGTGAAGGGGACACAGGTTCGATCCCTGGTCCTGGAAGACCCCACATGCCGTGGAGCAGGTAAGCCCGTGCACCACAACTACTGAAGCCTGCGTGCCCTAGAGCCTATGTGCCGCAACTACTGAGCCCACGTGGGCAACTACTGAGCCCACGTGCAGCAACTACTGAAGCCTGTGTGCTCTAAAGCCCATGTGCCACAACTACTGAAGCCCACACGCCTAGAGCCTGTGCTCTGCAACAAGAGAAGCCACCACAATGAAAAGCCTGTGCACCGCAACGAAGAGTAGCTCCTGCTCACCGCAACTAGACAAAGCCCGTGAGCAGCAACAAAGACCTAACGCAGCCAAAAAAATAAATAAAATTAAATTAAAAAAAAAAGAAAAGAAATCTCCAAGCTCTATGGGTTCAAGTCAGTTTAACAAATATTATCTACTTACTCTATGTCATTTACTGTGAGGGCTGATGTATCTAAAATTAAGAATCAGTCCCTGGCCTTGATTTGCTCATGGTCTCATGGGGGGAAACAGATACTTAATAGAGAAAATGTTCTCACTCAAGGTGTTAATGCATTAAGAGAGGTAACCCCAGGATACGGGGAAGACCACTCTCCAGCCAGGTGTGATGGCAGGTGGAAGACTTGAGGCAGGTAGGGCAGGGAGCTGGGGACAATTTCCACCCTAGCTCTTACTCTGTCATCACAGAGATGCAGGCATGTTGCCATTCATATATCATATTCAAAAAATATATTTTTTGAATATTATATATCATCTATATCACATATATAGTATATACATATTCAAAATACATATATATATCTACCTATCAAAGAATTGCTAAGTGATTAGGAAACATAAAAACAGATAGATTTATGCTAATTGTATATACTATGGAATTTTACTTTGATATTTCATTAAGGTGTCTTTCATTTAAGATATATATATATAACATTCAGTTCTTCCACAGGGTTTACCTCACTGGGTCCACACGATCAATGAGAGAGGTTAGGATTGTTATTGTCCTTGAAACTGAGAGTCAGAGAGCTAGAAAACTGGCCCAAAGTCACTCAAAAGTAGAGCCAGTCTTTGAACCCAAATCTTGGGACTTAAACTCCAAATACTGCTTAGAATAGTAACTGAGTACCATTGGCATATTTGTAGCACAATTTTAGGACTAACATACTAACTATAATCAATTAAAGTTAAGGTCCAAGGGATTACGGTTTGGGTTATTCTCCAGAATTTTTCAAGTATTTATCCAAATCCCTCATTTAACCTGTGAGGCCACTAAGGTCCAGAGGGAAGGGCCACATAGTGACCCAGAATTCAAGTCCAGGTCTCCTGACTCCATGCTGTCGTTCTGTGAGAGTGCTGCCTCTCGCTGCTCACAAACTTGCTTGGTCAGTCTCTGTTCGGAGCAGTCTGCACTGCTGTGGGCAAAGGAGTGAGCTTTGATAATGGGAAGACAGTCTCAAGAGACCTAAATTCAAATCTCAGTTCTGCCACTTCCAAGCTGAATGACTTTGGCAAGTAACTTAACCTCTCTGAGTCTCAGTTTCCTCATCTGTGAAATGCGGATAACACCGCTGACATCATAGAGTTGCTGGGAGGCATCAAAGAACAAAGCATGGAAATCCCTCCCCTTGAGCTCTTGCTATTTGTTGAATAAACAAAGCAACGCAAACACCTAGTTCTCTGCTGGGCTCATAATATCGCTGGATAAATTACACAATGACCAGTTTTCTAGTTAATAATTGCACTAAACTTATTTTTTATGAAGATCGAATTAAAGGAAATTTGAGTAGAGTACATTTTCACTAAAATCAAAACTCAAATACACAGTTTTCATTTCTCCATGTTTTCTTCAAAACTTAATCCCATTTGGAAATTGCATTAAAATGATTTATTATTAAGAAGCTGACAACGACACTAAAGAAATCCTAAAGGTACATTTGTAAATAAAACCCACCACCCAAATACACTACCAGTTTTCATTTGTTTATTGTTCATAAACTTTATGCTTATGAATTCTAATGGCTCCATACTATTCTACACAGTAGAGTCCTTCCAATAACTTACAGAAACTTAACACCTGCAGGAAATTATACCATATTATCATATAATATTATATTCCACAAAATCACTAAATGTTTGCTATGTAACATTTGAGCATCACCACAATCCTGTAAGGTAAGTATTCAAGTTATCCCATTTTACAGATGAAGAAACAGAGGCTCACATTATTTTAATAATTTGCCCAAATTCAGGTAGCTATTGCTGTGTAACAAATTGCCCCCAAATGTGATAGCTTAAGGGGACAAGGACCATTTGTTTATTCATGATTCTGCAATGTGGTCAGGGCTTGGTGGAGGTGAGTCATCTCTTCTGCACACAGTACTGACTGAGGCAACTTCACTGGAGCTAGAGGATCCAAGATGGGTTTATTCAGATGTCTGGTGCCACATCAGAGGAGGCTGAAATGGCTGTGAGTCAGCTGGTTTCTGTCTTTGTGGTCTCTCATCTTTCAGGGCCTCTTTCTATCTACGTGATCTGTCTAGCATGTTAACAGGACTTCTTTACACAGTGGCTGGCTTCCTGGAGAGCGAAAGCAAAAGCTCCCACTGTCCTGACACCTAGGCCTGGTACTGGCATAGCACCCTCTCTGCTGCATTCTCTTGGTCAAATCAAGTCACAAGGCTAGTCCGAAATCAAGGGGAAGAGCCAGACCCCATCCTTGATGCTGGAGGAACAGCATGCACAGGGGTTGGGCGGCACTGTTGGCCACTCTTTTGATAGTGGTAGAGCAGGGCTTCAAACCCAGGCCTGCCTGACTCTACGCTCCAAACCCAGCATCCCCACCCCCAGTCCACCTCAGTGAATATTTTTGCCTGGCTAGCTTTTTCTCTTCCTTTCACTCATTTTTAAGGTGAACTCCCAGGGACAGGGAGACCTGGTCAAAGGGCAGGCATATTGCTGGATTCTATGCAGGGCAGTCGGCATCTGCAGAGCAAAGTGATCTCATGAGCTTCTCCTCCTTCTCTTCACAAAGGAAATCCAGGTTTAATTTTGTTCATTCTACCGTTGCACCTACTTCCACAGAAGAAATCTTGGCTTCCGCTATGGAGAACCTTCTCAGGACTTCTGGGGGACAATAAAGTCAGCAGATTCGTGATGATCAGCTGCTCCTGAGCTGCGTAGGTTAGTGTTCCCTGTGGGGCAGAGGCATGTGGGGAAAGTAATTTGCTGACCTTGACTTTTCACAGAACTTCAGATTTAGCAGAAAGAACATGGCTTACACTTGCCAGGGTTTAGTCCCCCTTCTGAAGTGTGACCAGGTGTCTTTGTTTGCTGTTTCAGTTTACACCTGCTATCCCGTGTCCTGTTCAGCTTAGCATGTGTCCAGGGTAAAAACCTTCCAGGCTGGACAATAAGTTATGTGCTTACCATACCTGCCACAGAAACTTGAATAAGTCATTTCTCCTCCCTGCGCCTCAGCTTCCTCCTCTGTACCACAGGCCTGGCTACCAATTTCACAGAGATGTCGATCACTCCTCATTTAATAGCATCCTTCCATGTGGGAGGAACTGTCCTAGATTCTGGGGGACACTGTGGGTAACAAGACACTATTCCTGCTCTCCTGCCTTGCTTGTCTTATAATAAACAAGCAAGATAATTTCAGAGATTTAATTTAGATCAGATAGTCAGGGAGGGCCTCCCTGACAAGGTGAGATTTGGGCTAAGGGCTGAAGAATGAGAATAAAACACAAGGGGAGCTGAGGGAAGAGCACTCCTGGTTAAGGGAAGAGCAAGTGCAAAGGCCCTGAGGCAGGAGATTACTCATCACAAGGAGTGGAATGGAGCTCATGAGTAGGACCATGCTCTATAAACTGTAAAGAGTCCCAACAGTAATTATTCTACTAGAGGGTTTTAAAATACTCTCACATCTTTGTCTTAAGTGGTCCTCAAGATAATTCTAAAGGGTTGGAGAGTGTTACAGAGAAGTATTACTAATCCTGGTTTATGGAACAAAATATTCTTAAGAATTATCATTGCATATTTTAAAAAAATGGTCCCACTAACTTCTATGCTTACATTTAATTTCATGTATCACCATTGTCTTTCATTGTTTTTGATGATGGAAATCCTTCGAGAATGAGCGACATCTTTATACACCTCTTTTCATTATGACATTTAATTCTGTGGTTAAGTCCTTAGGTGTACTGCTTTTTCTTTTTTTCTTTTTTTTGGCCTTGTGGTATGCGGGATGTTAGTTCCCCAACCAGGGATGGAACCTGTGCCCCCTGCGGTGGAAGTGCCGACACCTTGTCTAACTGGCTTAGAGGCAGGCTCACATCTGATTCATCTCTGTATCCCTTTGGTGTGGACATCAGTTGTTTCTGCCTACTCAGCACCTTTTCCTCTTTCTCTGGCAAAGGCACCTGATTTCCTTTTAGGGAGACACCCCTCCCCCATACTATATCTAGACCTTTTTTGTGTGCTATGGACCCCTTGACAGTCTGTAGAAGCCTATGGACCCCTCCTCAGATTGATGTTTTTAAATGCTTAATATCAACTACAAATGATTTAAAAGAAGTCAATTATATTGAAATAGTTATCAAATGGTAAGAAAAAGAAATTTTGATATAATAATATATATATATATATATATATATATATTTTTTTTTGCAGTACACAGGCCTCTCACTGTTGTGGCCTCTCCCATTGTGGAGCACAGGCTCCAGACACGCAGCCCCAGCGGCCATGGCTCACAGGCCCAGCCGCTCCACGGCATGTGGGATCTTCCCAGACCGGGGCACGAACCTGTGTCCCCTGCATCGGCAGGCGGACTCTCAACCACTGCGCCACCAGGGAAGCCCAATATATATTTTTTATCAACACACAAGATCTAGTTGGTCTAATAGCTACTGTAATTTCAAAATAGTGATGAACACAAATGATATTCTGTGATATGATATGAAATATCTGTGATTTCTATTGGTGCAAAAGTTATAGGAACTTTTAATACCGCTGTGCTTTGTTTGCTACATTCATAATAGAAGGAAATGCTAAATTTCAGTTTGAAGTTAGTAAAAAGGATGTAATTATTTTCCATTCAAATTAATGGTGTGTTGTTAAGAAACCTTGGTTTGGGCGTTGGGGGGGTTGCATGAAACAGCTTGACTCCTGGATTCAGAGGTGGGCATGTAACCCAGTACTGACCAATCAGAGCAGGGATTGGCTTAGTGATGGGCATTTGAGCCAAACTGATTTAATCAGAGTGAATCCTAGTCTTTTGCTGGACAACTGGGACAGTTCCTTTGCTGGACTTGCTAAGAGGATTGGGTTTGGGCCTGGAGCATACCACCTTGCCATCACCAGGAGAGAACCTGTCTTAGAATGAAGCTGACACAGAGGAAAAGAGAGCTGAGAAATGAACTTCCACATCTTCCTGGCAACATTCCTCCTTTAAATGTGTCATTTATGGAAGCCAATACATTACCTGTTAAAGCCAGTTTAAGTAGGGTTTTTTGTTATTTGCAACCAGAGCAGTCACAACTAATACTGTATAGTCCCACAAAGTTTAGCAGAATACGTGGCACAAAGTAGTTTGCTCATGAAGGAATGATGAATGAATTTCAAACAATGTAGCAACTTGACTGATATTATTTTCTAAACTATGCATATCTGGCTTGATTGTGTATTAAAAGATGAAGGGTATACTCAAAGTAAGCATTCCACAGCCTTCTGTTGATTGAATGAATAAAGGAATGCATCCATTGTCATTATTTTCTATCCCCAGATTTGCATATTCTTTAGTGATATAACCAGGACCATATAACCTGGAGAACATAAGTCTAGAAACATGATGGACCAACAGTTACAAATCAAGTCCATGGCACACTCACCCTGGGGAAAGCCATGCATCAATTTGAAGGAATAGGTAGATCTATATGTACTGATATGGAAAGACCTCCAAGACACATTAAGAAGGAAATTACAAAATAGTAATTATTATAGTAGGATTCCGTTTTTGTTTAAAAGTCTCAATGAAACTTTGAGGGTTTCTAGTCTTATAATGAGTATATAAAACAAAGAAAAATACACTTTTTTTTTTTTTTCTTTTCTGGAAGGCCATTCATGAAATACAGACAGTGGGCACCTGTGGGGAGGGAGTGGTGTTGGGTGGGTTGGTGACAGAACCTTGTCCTTTATTTGTATTGTTTATTTTTTTATATATACAAGGATAAAATAATTATGTCATTTGTAAGTTAAAATAATTTATAATGAAAAAATAATAAAATAACTCTGGCAGAAGGTGGAATATTCCCTTTCAACCAATTTTTCTTCTTTTGAGTTGTCTGTCAGTTTTCTCAGGGAAGCTGAAGAGAGCAGGGTTGCACCCATCATGCTGTACCCAGGATGCTCTGTGGCTCCCGTGATGCTGTGCCCATGATGCCATGCTGTGCCCTCTATGCCTTGCCCTGCCGGTAAGGCCATGCACTTTCCCTGGGATTCTGCCATTCTGGCTGCTCCAGGAGCCAAGGAGATTTCACCCCATGTAAAATACTCCTGGGGTCCCCTACTGACCTGGATTCTCCTCTCAGTATCCTTACTTCAACCGTCTCTGCTGCCAAAATACACATGGACCGGATGATCTCCCCTGCAAAGGGGATAGGGAATCAGAGCATCTCACCGTCAAGGCAGAGGTCTCGGCGAGACACCCATCCAAGGCATGTTTGGGGTGGTTGATCTAGTCCAAGCCCACTGGTGTGCAGACTGGGAATTTGAGTGTTAAGTTGGAGAAGAGATTTGTCCAAATGTGAGTTCAGTGCCAGAGTGGGACTCCAACCTGACTTCCAGTTCAGGCCTCATTTTAGGGAGGCTTCCCAAAAGTTCCATCATAGCTACTCCTTTATGTTGAGATCTTGAGTCTCTGAAATATCCCTGCTACAATGCATATTTGTTACTTAAATAACACAGCACTCAGCAACATAGTTTATCAGAGGAGCTCGTTTTTAGTATAGAAAGCAGACAGCAAGTTACATTTTATTTCATTTATTGTAAAAACAAAATTGTAACAACACAAATGAAAATATTAAAAGAAATTATTTCTGCCATCCTAATCACGTTTCATTTGTTTACACTCCTTATGTCACTTTAACATACACACTTTACATGTACATTTATGCATATAACTATAATCACTTTACAAACATTTTCATAATCCTGTTTCACTTAATGTTATACATGTTTTCCAGTACATTTTCCATATAGATTTCTACCTTCTGCAGTGTATTTCAAGTAAATAAACCACTATTTATATAACTACATCTTCATTGTTTTTGTATTATAAAATATTTCAAACATACAAAAAAACACAGGGAACAATACACTACATAGATTTAACAAATACTGACACTTTAAAAACATTTTTGAGGGCTTCCCTGGTAGTGCAGTGGTTGAGAATCCACCTGCCAATGCAGGGGACATGGGTTCGAGCCCTGGTCCGGGAAGATCCCACATGCGGCGGAGCAACTAAGCCTGTGCACCACAACTACTGAGCCTGCGCTCTAGAGCCCATGAGCCACAACTACTGGGCCCATGTGCCACAACTACTGAAGCCCACACGCCTAGAGCCCATGCTCAGCAGCAAGAGAAGCCACTGCAATGAGAAGCCCGCACACCGCAGCAAAGAATAGCCCCCCGCTCTCCACAACTAGAAAAAGCCCGCGTGCAGCAACGAAGACCCAACACAGCCAAAAATAAATACCTAAATTGATTAAAAAAAAAAATCACAGGTACAATTGGAGCTCTCTCACGTACAATGTACTCTAATCCCGCCAGGACAAACTACATAACTTGCAGGGTCTGGTGCAAAATGAAATGTGGGAACCCTTATTCAAAAATCATTATGAATTTCAAGATGGCAACAGCAGAGCATGCCCAGGGCCAGTGTGACTGCACGCATGAGGTGGCACACCCACGAAGCCAGCCCTGGATCCCTCTCTCCTCTCCTTTCCTAAAATGATCTGTGTCTTTGCTGTCCCGTGTTTATGCTTTTACTTCATATACATGCATTGACCAGCGTTATGGAGAGTTATTTTGCATATTTTAAAATATTACGTAAGTGGCATAATACTGTGTGTATCCTTAGGCTGCTTGTTGATCTCACTTATTGCTTTTGTGATTTATCTTTGTGGATTCATGCAGCTGTTATTGACTTTCACAAGTATCTAATATTCCATTGTGTGATCTCACCCTACAGTTCATTTTTCCTGTAACCTCTATTTTTACCATAATTAACAATACTGCATTGAACATCCTTGGACACAGTTCTCTGTGCACATGTGTGAGCTTTTGTCTACTGTCTGTAACTAGGTGTGGAGTTGAACTGTCTTACTAGATGTTGAGGTTCTTTCCAATTTTTTGCTTGGCATCAATGTGCCCCCCTTGTATGTCTCCCCTTGAACATCCCACAGTCATCTGAAAATACTCCTTAGGAGACTTCCTTCTGAGCTGCCTCTCTTCTAAGACCAATCATCCAGTGAAGCCAGAACCTGGGTGTCCTGACCATTCCCTGTAATTCCCCCACCATTTCTTACCTATGGCCAAAGACTATTGATCCCTCCTCTAAAATATGGCTTCAGTCCACCCACTCTTCCATATCCCTCCTACTACTTTCATTGTCTTGGCTCAGATCCCGCCTCTCCCCTGGACTCTTCTCCCAGCCCCACCCAGTTTTCAGCCCCCCAACTTCCTCCATTAAGGAACTTATTACACCCTCCCTAGCAAGCTGCAGGTTGACTAGTCTCTCCCCTGCGTGTTGTGGAGATCAGAGCTGTGAGTTATGCAAGAGCAAAGATTGTATTATGGTTACCATTTGTGGGCCTGTAGCACAGGTCTGTAGCACCCAGCAGGTTCTAAAAATATTTGTTGAATCTATCTATCTATTTATCTATCCACATAAGCATCATGCTGTAGTGGTCCCAGCTTTTGAATCAGACCCTTAGGATAAATTTCCAAAGGAGCACTACTGATGATTTAGGATTGTGAATGTAAAATTCAAAGTCCTTTGTAAGTGAACTTGATCCACACAAAATTCTAGGTCAGGTGGGACAGATAGGTTGATCTATCTATAGATAGATATAGATATATAGGTAGATATTTATATATATATATAATAACCTGGTAGAATTTACATCTCTGTAAAAAAAAAAGAATAATTCACATCCCTGGGCCTTTGTTTCTCCATCTGTCAAATGGGCATAAGGAGGGCCCATTTATCCGTCACACATATCTGGCGTCATTTTGATCTGTGGGCAGATGGGGAAAAAGCAGGTGTTTCTCTTCCTGCCCCGCTTCATGACTCCCATACTTGTGCACAGTCATTAACAAGGCAGAGGAGGGTGAATGAAAATCTGTCCTTTCAAAACTGCAAAACAGTCATAGCTGACTTCACAGCTGTTTACTGCCCTCACTGGCTGATTTGGAAACCCTTTCATCATTTGTAGTGTGTCAAAGAGAAAGTGATCTGGTAAGTATCTCCCAAAGGTATTGGTGAGTTTATAAGTTAGCCCTACAGGAAGAAGAGGGCAACACAAACAAGTGCCTTGCTTATGATGGACTTTCAAGGGCCAGAAGCCCCTGTCCCCAGTTCTGAGACCCTTGACTGACGCAACTGGATGATGTCTTCCACAGCCTCAGCCCTGAGAAGTTTGTCCTGTGAAGACACCTGAGCACTACCCAATCTGGAGCTCTGGCTACTAGTCCTGGCTCTGCCCCTGAAGGGTTGTATGACCTCCGCCACATTCTTCTACCTGTACAGCGAAGCTGGTAGATAACATACCCTCCATTGCCCCTCCACAGTTCTCAAGCTCTACAATTCAATAGAAGATGGAGCTGGCTTTCTAAATTAACAATATAAACCAGGTAACTTTTTAGTTCCTCTTGGCTTGAGTCCTTGCCTCCTGGGACTGGAGAAATAGGTGGGAAATAGGTGTGTGTCTGACTCCCTGGTCTGGGTCAGAGAATCAGAGTTCTGGGCAGCTGGCAGGAAACCTCAGTGATTATCAAGACCCATGTCCTATCTCCCCCATTCACTCGACAAAAATTCACTAAGCGGTTGTGTTGAATAGAATGTGGGCAGGGGTGGCAGCTGTTGTGTTCACTGATCACACTGGCTGGCACATAGTAGGTGCTCATTAAGCATCTATTGAATGACGGGTAGTTTCCTGCAGCAGAGTCATTTGGGGAGCCTATGAAATGCAGATGCCTGGGCCCACCATAGACCTATTGAATTGTAATCTCTGCTGACAGGGCCCAGGTGACTGACATGACTCCAGAGTTTGAGAATCATGGCTGTAATATCTGAGTAAAGCATTCTCCTATTATCAGAAGGGAGAAAACACTGATGTTTTTTACTTTTGAGGATTTGTTGGTAGTGACTAAAATATTCAAGTCAAATAGGTTCACTTTGCTGTAGCCATTTCCATGGAGCCTGGAGCGGTCTGGGCTTTGCCCAGGGTATGGGCAGGGCAAACTTTCACTAATCTCGGGAGAGGCAAGGCCAATAAAAGGCAGAGGAGATAGGAGCTGAGGCACTTGAAGTCCAAGTTTGGCATGATTATTGCCCTTCACCTGAAAGTCATAAAATAGGAAATGTGCCACCATTCCAGCTTCCCGGGAGGGGTTGCTGGTGTGAGGTTTTCCTCAATCCCTTTCAAGCATCTGTGGCTTAGACCATGCACAGATCTGGCTTCAGATCTCAGCTGTGTCTCTAACTGCTTGGTCTTGGGCTAATCACTTTAACCCCTTTTAGGCTTTTGTTTCCTCAGTCATAAAATGGATATCACACTGCCAACTACACAGGGTTGCTGAAGACAATCTGACATGATATAAACTCAGGTGTCTGGCACATGCACAGTGCAGAAAAGCTGTTAAGTTTAGGTTGATACCTATAAACTGCCAGGATATCTGGGCTGGAGTGTTCAGTCGAGGTTGGTTTAGCCTGACCCTTTTGTTTTTACAGGTAGGGAAGCAGCCTCAGATACTTGAAGCTAACTGCACAAGATCATCTAGCTTGTTAGGTTTCTTGAGGGCTTTTAAGGATCAGAGAAGGTGATGAGGTTGACTCTGTGGTTGGCCCTTGATAAAGGAATTCCTGGGATAAGGTGTTTTTGTAAAAGAAGCTGGATATCTCAGGTGAGGTGCCTTTTCACCTGAGTTTCTTGCCAGCCAGAAGCCCATTCTGAGGACACAGGGGTTAGTAAGAAACGCCCTGAAGCTGGGCAATTTGTGGCTTTTCTATCAACATCAGGGTTTTAAAGACAAAAGCCATTGGGCGAGCGTTGAGGGCTTCCCTGGGAGGCCCTGTCTGGCACTGCAGCTCTGCCAGGCGAAGGCTAGAGATGGCTGGCCTTGGGGACCCTCCAAGAATGGTCCCTGGGTTATAAGGGGCACAACACCAATCGGAGGCCAGGCTGGATCTGGTAGGGACACTTCTTGGAAACAGAGTCCTGTGGGGCTCTGACTCTGGTGTCTATGGGCAACAGCAGAAAAGCGGGGCCTTAGGAGAGCTCACATCCTTAGTGCTAACGCTGACGACACTGGTGATGGTGGTGACGATGATGAGCGTGAGAATTAGCACTTCCTCTTTGCCAGATGCAGGGCTAGGCAATTTATTTTACACACATTGTTTCATTCAATCCTCACAAGATCCCCACCTGGAGGAAACTGAGGCTCAGAGAGGTTAAGTAAACAACCAACGGCACAAAGTTAGTGAGCACCAGGATTCAAATCCAGACCTATTGGAGTTCAAGGTAGCCAGCAACCTGTAAGCGCTGGAGGAAAGGAAAGTAACATTGGCCAGGGCCTCCGAGAGACAAATATTTTATCCCCATTTTTACAGATGAGGAAACAGAGAACCAGAGAGGTTAGCATTTTCCCCATGAAGTCAGGTACTGTGCCGAACACTTTCCATATGTCATCTCCTTGATCATCATAACATCCCTATGAAGTAATTCTTTTTTTAAAAAAAGTATTTATTTATGGCTGCATTGGGTCTTCATTGCTGTGTGCGGGCTTTCTCTAGTTGTGGTGAGCAGGGGTTACTCTTCGTTGCGGTGCTTCTCATTGCGTTGGCTTCTCTTGTTGTGGAGCATGGGCTCTAGGCGTGAGGGCTTTAGTAGTTGTGGCACACAGGCTCAGTAGTTGTGGCTTGCGGGCTCTAGAGCGCAGGCTCAGTAGTTGTGGCACACGGGCTTAGTTGCTCTGCGGCATGTGGGATCTTCCCCGACCAGGTCTTGAACCCGTGTCCCCTGCATTGTCAGGCGGATTCTTTTTTTTGTGTGTGTGGCAGGCGGATTCTTAACCACTGTACCACCAGGGAAGTCCTGAAGTAAGTAATTCTATGATCTCCATTTGTGTAGATGAGGAAACCAAGGCCTGAGACCAAATGACTTGCAGGCGTTCAAAACCAGGCAATCTGACTAGAGGGCCCATGCTCTTAACTCCCTGAGTTGCTCAATATTGGAATGAGATGTGGTGGGCTGGACCAGAACCTGGGACTACTGACTCCAGGCTAGTGCTCCAAGGTTACATGTAGGATTTCTCTCTCGTTTTTTTTTTTGGCTGCGTGCCATGTGGGATCTTCGTTCCCTGACCAGGGATCGAACCCGCGTCTGTTGCATTGGAAGAGTGGAGTCGTAACCACTGGACCGCCAGGGAAGTCCTAGGCTTTCTCTTGGGATTCATTGTCCCTTAAAAGCTCACTGGTCTAAAGCCCAAAGAGTGAAATCATGCCCTGCGGTTCTGGGAACCTCAGGCTGGAGAAGAAGGAAGCTCTTGCCCTGGTGTTCAAGTTTGAGCAGGTGTACTGTGGACCCTCCCTGTTTCCTCCTCTGGCTGGGAGGGAGCCCAGGTAGGGCAGGCAGGGTGGGTCAGCCCTTGTGAGTGCAGGGTGGGAGGAGAGCAGGAGGCAGGAGGGCCCAATAAAACAGGCCTAAATCTTCCCGCCTTCCTGCCTTTACCCAGGCGGTGCCCTCATCTCCTGCCTGGCAAACAGCAGGGCATGATGATGAGAGTTCAAGGTTGGCGTCAGGAGACCCGAGTCCTGGTTCTGGCTCTGGCACTCACTCCATGTGCACCCTTGACTCTGGGCAGTTTCCTTATCTACACAATGTGTGGTGGTGGTAATGGGGGATCAAAATCCTCTGTGATTTTTAGTTAACACATTATTTATTAAGAACCTACTATATGCCAGGCACTGGAGACATAGCATGTGCCAAAGCAGATTCAGGCCCTGCTTCCGTGGGTCTTAGAGTCTAGTAGGAAGAGATTCCAAGATCAAATCTTCCCTGAAACTAATGTAAAATGACAACTGTTAACCAGTGTTTTAAAGGCCTGCAGAACTAAGGGAGCCCAGGACGGTGGGAGTAGGGGGAGAGGGAATGGGTTGACAGTCTGAGGGGCAGCAAGGAAGGATGCGGTGAAGATGTGGTTTACTAGATGAATGTCTGCTGGCAGGGGACAGCACCCTGTTGTGAGATGGTTCACCCAAGAAACTGGGAGGAGGCCAGTGGGCCTGGGGAAGCATGCAGGAGGCTGGCCATTTGAAGACATTGTGGGCCACGGTAAGAGAAGTCATTGAAGTTTTGGGGTTTTTTAGGGGGGGTTGGGGGGAATTAGGGAGTGAGGGGATACTTAAGAGAGAAAGAGGGTTACATTTGGAATATGGGTCAACGTATCTTCTAAGGAAAAGAATTTTTTAAAAGCCACTCCCTCTGAGGAGCCTTCCCGGATTTCTCCACCTTTGACCTATGGTATCCCTCCCTTTCTGGCCTGCAGCCCGGCATGACAAACTCAAGCCTCCAGGGCAGCCAGGCCTGGGCTTTGTCTTCCTGCACTGAACTGCACTGTGGCTTCAAACGAGGTCCTCTACCTTCCCAGACCTCAGTTTCCCCAGCTGTGCCAAAGCAGGTTGTCTCGAAGGACCCGCCCAGTGCTAACGCAACGTGATTCGCTCTGGCAGGAGCGGTGGGCTGCCCGCATTGCTGCGCAGGCATCGGACTGTCGGCTTGGGCACCGTCACCAGGCTACGGGCGCTTTCCTCCCGGGCAGGGGGCAGCGGGCGAGGATCGCGGCGCCAGACGTTGCGCAGGAAAGTGGGGGCGCGACCCCCTGCTCGAGCGGGCACCGCGCGGCCCCGCCCCCGCAGCCAGCTGCCCTGCGGCAGCCGGGGCCCGAGCTCCGCCCTCCTCCTCCCGCCGGCCTCTCTCCCTCCTCCCGCCTCCCTTCCTCGCTCGCTCGCTCCCTCCCCCCCGGCCGGCTCGGCGCTGACTCCGCCGCACGCTGCAGCCGCGGCTGGAAGATGGCGGGGAACGACTGCGGCGCGCTGCTGGACGAAGAGCTCTCTTCCTTCTTCCTCAACTATCTCGCCGACACGCAGGTACGGCCAGCAGGGGCCACGGGCCCGGAGCCAGGGCTGCTGAGGTGCGGGGGCTGCCGCCGCAGCCGCGGAGGCCGGGAGGCAGCGGTGGGCGTGTTGGGGGGATCGGGGGTTCCAGGCTGCAGAGCCCCCCTTCCGTGCACCCTGCGATGCGCTTCGTTATGGACTGGGAGCTGGAGGTCCTCCCGCGCGTGCCGGAGCGTTGGGGGCGCTACGGCCGCTGGGGAGGGTCTAGCCTTCGTTGCTTGGAGTCCGGCCCCCACGCCCGCAGAGCTGGGGGGTTCTGCGCTTCCTTGGGGAGGTTGAGCCGCGCTAAGGTGTGGGGGACCCTTACGCTGGCTCTGGGTGCGGGAGGCGCGTCCTCAGGCTCCCGGCACTTGCTGCCGTACTTTCACGTGGACTTGTGGCCCGGGCACAGGCGCTTGCCCCGGTCCCCGGAGTCCCCTGATCCTCCAGTCTCGGATACCCCGCGTTCTGCTGCTGCCCCCCCCCCCGCCAAGGCTCCCCCAAAGCGCCAGCAGCGCGGAGTTTCCTGCCAGTTGCCCGCTGAAGCCATGGGGTCTGCGGGGCACGTGGACATGCGGGCGGGGATAGAACCTTCCTGGTTTCGCTAACCTGCGGAGCCCCCGGGGGGAAAAGCACGGCAGGATGGGGGCGGAGGACTGTCTGGGGATGCCTGGGTCCCCCTGCGGCGCGCGGCCCCGGTGCGCGCTCGGCGATGCTGGGGGAAGGGAAGGCGAGGCGGCGTCCCGGGCTCTGGCGGCGCCTGGGAGCCCCACCGGAGACACGCGCGTGACAGGAGAGGGTGCCCTGGTGTGCCGGGAGTTGGGGGGGGGCGAGGAAGCTGGTGACTTGGAGACAGGGGCGGGGGGGATTGCTGCTGGGATAAGCTGCACTGAAAATGCCAGCACAAGGCGTGCGCGCCCCCCACCCGTTCCCTAGTTTTCCCCACCCCATGCCTGTTGCAATCATAAAGTTTGGCCCCATAGTTAGGGCTTTTTCTACGGCCGCCCCGCTGCCGGTAGCAGGGCGGCTGGGGATGCGGCGGAGCCGAGAATGAGACCCCGGATGCGGGCGCATGCCTGTGCTCCGAGAGGGGCCGCTGGGCGCTCCCGGGCGCGGCTCGCTAGGGCTGGTTTGGTACCTGGAGTCGGAGCGCCGTTGCCGGCTTGTTTTGCATAACACTGGAAGGGAGGGGGAAGTCGGGGGGGGGCGGGATGTGGGAGGGGAGAGAGGGAAACTTTGCTTCTTGTTATAATCTGCCTGTCTTTGGGCGGCAGCAGCTGTCATGGGACCGGGTGGGCGGGGAGAGGCTTGCTAGCTGACTTCTTGCCTTGAGATGCGACTTGGAGGGGACGCAGCAGCCGAGACGTTCAGCTCTGGCGGACCCTGGGTGGCGAGTCCCGGCTGGCTGCTGGAACCGAGCGGCGTGGCGGGGTGTCGCCGAGAGGAAGCCCGCCACGCGCAGGAGAAGGCCGGTCCTCGCCCGCTGCGGACGTTCATGCGTCAGGGAGCCGCGGGGCCTCGTGGTCGGTGGCGGGCCCGCTTGGGTGGGTTCCGGGCAGGGGCCGAAGAGGCTGGTGGCGTGTGATCGCGCTTCTCCAGGCCGGGGGAAGAGTGTGATGAACGGTCTGCGCGCGCGGGTGTGTGTGTTTGTGTGCACACGCCGCGCGCGCCGGGCGCGTACCTTTACCTCTGACGAAACTGCAGTGTAGCTCCCGCGGCGGTCACCGGGCGCAGCCACTCGCCCCGCTCCCATGTCTGCTCCGAAGGCCGATCCCAGCCCTGGCACCACCACGGCGCCCCCAGCCCCCCAGCCGACAGCCTGGGGCCAGGGGGACTGGATGCGGGGTGGATCGAGTTGCCGCTAGGAAAGTTCTGCCCTCGGCCCTCTTACTTGTCTGGGGCTGACTCCAAACCTCTCCCTAAGACGCGAATGAAGGAGGCCTGAAATTGCCAGAGGCTTGTTCAGAGACCCATAGCAAGAACTTTCCGTTTTGGGTTTAACTCCATCTTCTGTGTTCTTTGGCTGACCAATAATCTTTTGCCCTTTTAGCCGTCCGGAGTGCGTACCCAGCAGGGATATTTCACCTAAGGAAACTTGAAAATTGGGTAATCAGGTATCAGCAGAAGCAGTGCAGTGAAAGTTAATCCGGAACGTTTTGCTTTTTTTATTTAACCACGTGATAGGCTGAAGCTCTTCTGGTGATCTTTGCCGGCCCAACTTGGGAAATGTAATTGATAGGGGGGAGCTTTGCAGCCGCCCCTAGAAGGCTCATAGAGCCAGCCGGAAGAGGACCTGGGCGGGTCATTGCGTGCCTCCTCATTTTACAGTTGGGGATAGAGGCTGTGAGGGCTGAGCGGCTGGTACAGGACCACGCAGCCAGTGGGTGACAGAGCCATCCAGGGCTCCTGACTCCAGGTCCTGTGTGTTACCTCGAAATAGCACTGGACTTGGAGTCAGAAGGCCTGAGTGGAGTCGCCTTCCCCACTCTCTGGCTGGGTGACCCTGGAGCAAGCCATTTTAACTCTCTGAGCCTCCTTTCCTCCATCTGTCAAATGGGGTTGGTGGCGCCGCAAGAGAAGGCCCTCGGTTGCTTGCGGTGAGCACTGTTTGCATGTGAGATGTCTGTTGTTCCTGCAACTTCCTCTCCTCCCCCCAGACCCTCCCTGGCCCTCCCCTCCTCCCCTCCGCCTTTGGAAGAGGTGGGAAGAGTGAGTAAAAGTAATTTATCGGCTCTATCCCAAAGACTTGTCTTTGGTGGCTAACCCAGGGTTAGATAGAGGGAGGGCTCCTGTTTAGGAGACTTAACTTTTACCCATTCAGGGCAAAGTTCAGAAATTCGGCAGACCAAGGATTGTGAAAGTTTTTTGGAAAGGTTTGGGGCATGTTCCCAAAGGACTTTGGGTTGGCTTCCCGTTGTTCAGGCTGTGCCCCTTGCTTGCAGTGCCCTCACCCACCATTCCTGCATGGCCCTCAGCTCTAGCAGGCCTCCCCAACCCGGCTTGCCCTGCTTTCTCTAGCCTCTGGTTTTCTTAGTCTGTGTTATACAACCAAGCACTTTGTGTGTGCGTTCTGTCCCAGTAAGATTCTGGAACTAGAGTTGTGCCTTTCATCTCTTTGTGCCCCGTGGCACCTGTCACCATGCTGAGCTCCTTTGCTCAGCTCTTGGCTAGGCACAGGAATTACAGACAAGGGAAGCACTCAGGCTGGCTGGGGAGACAGCCGGGCAGAGTACGGAAGAGAGGAATGTAGAGGGCTGCAGCTGTGGGCAATGACTTAGGCTCCAAAGGCCACACAGTAAGCCCACACTAAATATGGGTTGTTCGAAGTCACTTGGGGCATCAATCATAGGTGCCCAAAATGTCAGAGTTGGCAGGAACTTTATTTTCATTTATTTAAAAAAATTCTTTGAATTTTATTTACTTTTTATACAGCGGGTTCTTATTACTTATCTGTTTTATTCATATTAGTGTATATATATATCAATCCCAATCTCCCAATTCATCCCACCACCACCACCCCAGAGTTGGCAGGAACTTTAAATAATTAAGTCCAACCTGTTATCATTTAAAAATATTTAATTATAGAATTGTTGGGAAGTACTGGCATGCATAAAGAAAAAAATTGAAAATATGTAATCTTACCCAAACATAACCACTCTTAATTTTTATATATGTTTTCCGACTTTTTCCTGTTGATTCCTATGGATTATATCTTTTGTACAAAAATGGAGTCATTCTTTACATACTAATTGTAACTTGGAATCTCACTGTTGTAGCTTGCTTTTTTTTTGTCCTCCAAACAATATGCTGTCACTGTCTTTCCACATCAACAAGTATTCTACTTAATATCTTAATGGTTATATAATATTAAGGGTTGAACCATAATGCATTTAATCAATCCTTTATTGTTAGTCATTTAAGTAGTTTATAATTTTTTTTTTTTTTTGCTCCTGTAAGCCATGCTGAAATGAATATCTTTGCATATGCCTTTTCTTCATTTGAATTCCTAGAAATGAAATTACTCTGTCAAAGGAACTATGCAGGCGTTTAGTAAACACATTTCTGGATTGCCTTCTAGAAAGATTGTGCTAATTTCACACCAGCATTGTGTGGGAATGCCTGGTTCCTCATACTCGGGTAACTCTTGGTATTTTAATTGTTTTTCATTTTTACCAGTCTGTTCATCAATAAATTTTGTCACCTTATTGTTTTAATGTGCATTTCTTTGATGACTTGTGATGCTGAACCTTTTTTCCCCATGTGATTATGGGCCATTTGTGGTTCTGTTCTGTGAAATGTTGTGTTGGTGAACTTGGCCCATTTTTCCATTGGTATTCTATCTCCTCATTGTTCTAAGACTGGATCCGAGCACCAGAAGGGGCTCATGCTACATGGAGAATTGGGGAAAATGGGTTCACTAATGTTGACTTGCTAAATCTGGAATATTGCTGCCTCCACAGCCCCTGAAGCCAGGGTTAACTTCTTTTCCAAGTCAGGGTTCTGGCCGTCTATAGGGGCAGGTTGAAGTGAATCCTTCGCTGGGTGCCTTTACCTACTGTAAACCTGTGTGAGACCCAGGGGAGTAACTTTTTCACCTGAGCCCAGAAGGGGACACGTTTGCTGGATTTGTTTACCAGAGGCCCAGGGTTCACTTTCACTGGGGCTTCCTGGCTGGTGCTAATGATCAGGATGCCTGTGAAACCCAGGAAAGGCAATGACCCAGCAACTGGGCCCTGGGGGCTTATATTTCCCCTTCCCCCTAGGGTCCTCCTCTCCCAAGCTGGTGCAGGCCAGCCAGAAGCTTCATCATTGCCAAAAAAAGGTGAGTCACCCTTTTTTTTCTGTCTCTGGAACAATAGAAGGAATACTGGTTTGAGTCAGAAGCAGCCTTGCAAATGGGAGCTTGGATTTGGGCTTAGAAGTGAGTCCCTCATACGAGCACTGCAGTATTAATGGCTATCTCCTAGGACGATGCATCATCGTCATCACCAATGCAATTTATTGAGCATCTGCTATGTGCTGTGTGCTCTGCTGAGCCTTCTATTTGCATTATTACATTTCATTCTCATAAAGATTCTACAAAGTGTAGGTGCTATTATTCCCATTTTACAGATGAGGCATTTACAGTTTCAGAAAACTCACTGACTTGCTGAAGATGCTCTACCTACATTACCTTGGAGAGTAAGTGGAAGAGCCAGGATCAGTGGGCAAGGTCCCTAGACCTCTTGACTCCAAGTTCCATGAAGACAGGGACTACTCTGTTTCTGTTCATAGTTCTGTTCTGTTCATAGCGCCTTGAGCAAATGAAGGCCAACTGTAGAGAAAGAAGGCAGAACTCATAAGTCCCTCTGCTTCTCTAGGCCTCTGTTCCTCAGTCTATGAAATGGGGATATTAGGCCCTAACTCTCAGGTTTGGGAATTAAATAATCGAATGTATATAAAATGAACATCCAACTGCTGTTCACAAAACTTGGAATCTTTCTCTCTCTGAAACACTTTAGAAGGGCAAGAGCAAGGATGGAACTAACTCCCGCCCAGGCAATCTTTTCTCTGTGGGAAAGGGAAGCATAGTTCTTGTGATATAAGGGTGGAGGGAACCCAAATACAGTCATTTAGAAGAGAATGAGCAGTGTTGTTTACTGTCTCTCCTCTTCCAACATAGTTGAATGTCTCACATGCGTCCTGTGGACACTCAGCTGATGAGGATTCAATTGGATTGGACTGACCTTTCTGTTCCTCTCTCCGACTCTGGTCTAGGTCCTTGTCCATTGACAACTGGATTCCTGCATTTACTACCAAACGGATCTTTGCCACACCAGACTTTGCCCTCTCCTACTTGTCCTCAGCCTTGATGGCAGCTCAGTCCTCCTAGAGTACATGTCTGATGTCACTCCCTTGCTCACACATCACCCATGGCTCCCCAGTACTTTTAACTTAAAGGCCAAAGTTTAGCTTCATGTGCAAGAACTCTCCAACTTCAAGAACCTGAAGGTTCTTGAAGTTGGAGAGTTAGGCCCCTGAGTTCATCCTGAGTTGTCTGCTTTCCCTTTGGGATCCTGGTCTGCCCCAGGCTATGTCATGAATCTTCTTCCAGGAAACGTTGGCTCACGCAGCTGCTTTCTGTCTCCTCTGTCTCCATTTCCACTATTTCCATTATTTATCCTGCAAGATTCAGCTCCCATGCCATCATTTTGGTGACGCCTTCTCACCTCCAGGTACCACTACTCCATCCCACGTGTGGCAGGGTGCACTCTGAAGCCTGGCTGGGTTTGAGTCCTGGTTCTGTGATTTACTAGCTGTGAGACCTTTGGTGGGTCACGTGATTTCTCCAAACTTACATTTCCTCATGTGTAAAGGTAACGATAAATAGTACTTCCCTGATAAAGCTGTTTTGAGGAGTCAATGAGAATCAAAGGACAAAATGGATTTAAAGCACCCCACACAATGCGTGGCATAGAAGCACCCAATAGTAGATGCATCTCTTCTAACATAGGTCTTGTTAAGTGTTTAGGAAATCACTCCAGATTGTTAAGCTCTATGAGGGCAAGGATTTTTGTTCACTTCATTGACCATTTTTTCCCACAATGAATAGACAAGTGCCTGGAACACAGTTCAGAATCCTCACTGAGTGAGCAAATGAGCTAGACTATGAGCCTCTTCAGAGCATGTGTCCCTGAGAAGAGACAGACTAATAAAACGCTTGTGGAATGACCTGAAAGCTCCTTTCCAGGCCTCCATCCCCACCATTTTAATGTATTCATAGCTTACCCGCAATTCAAGCCCCAGGTCACACCTGACCGCTCTGGAAGGCCTGTGAAGCACACTGGTGCCACTTACTATCTACTGGTGCCTGCGTGCTTTTTTTTTTTTGGCTGCTTGGCTTGTGTGATCTTAGTTCCCTGACCAGGATCAAACTTGTGCCCCCTGCAGTGGGAACTCGGAGAGTTTTAACCACTGAACCGCCCGGGAAGTCCCTGCCTGCATGTATGCGTTTAACCCTACAACTAGAATGACAGCTCAGGGAGGGCAAGAAAAAATAATTTTTATCCTGGTCTAGCATTGTGGTTACCCATTAAGCAGACGAGTTTTTGAGCAGAAGAATGTTCTGTATGATTAGGTGTCAGGTTCTCTGCAAAGAACTTTGTATTTTAAACATTTTACGATGGAAAATGTCGAACATACACAGCAAAAGCCAGTGGTGGGAAGGGAATAGGGAATCTCCATGCCCCCGACACTCAGATTCAGCCATTTTGGACCAGGGGCCACTCTTATTCATCCACCCACAGAGCACATGTCATCTATGGCTGTTTCAGTGTGTATCTGTGAAGAGACTTGAGTACTGTTGCATGGGTTTCTTCCAGTAATGGTGAGTTGGCTTCTGTTTCTCCCGTTTTGTAAGTGATGAACTTGAGACACAGGGGTTAAGTCATTCAGGGTCTTGGAGCTAGTGAGTGTCTAACCTGGGATTTGAACATTGGTCCTTAAGCAGCTCCCTCTCCTCAGCTTGGGAGGGATCTTAGAGTGCATCAGATCTACCCCTGCCTTTCCCAGAAGAAGGGACACTGGGGCACAGGAGAAGAAGCCATCTTGCTGGAGGAAGCTCAGGTCTCTGACTCTCTGACGAGTTCTTTTCCAGTATCAGGACTTGAGGGGAGGGTGGGTCTTGGCTCTCAGAGAGGGACAGGGTGATAGTCCTTGGAGAGACACTGCTGCCCAGGGTGGCTGGGCTTTGTGGTGGCTGTAGGACCCTGGGGTGCAGTCCACCACCACCCTGGGCAGGCTGCACGTTCCTCCTGCTCTCGCTGTTCCTAAACCCCAGGAGCCTCACCCACTTCCCTTGCAGTTGACCTTCGTTTTCTCATTAGATGCCGAGGACCATCCTTTGAGGGAGACAGGGCTGCAGGGTTAGGAGTTGACAGAGCTGAGAGGAGGGGCCTGGCCTGGAGTTACATAGCTAGGCCTTGGTGGCAGCAAGACTCCAGGGCTCCCCGCTCTGCTCTTTCCTTAGGGAAGAGCCTGAGTTGCAGCTCAGGTCTAGAGTAGGAGACCAGAGAGACTTTTACAAGTCATTGGCAAAGTCATTGATTAATTATCCCCAAAGGCCTGTAATTACTGCTCGGTCTTTTAGGAAAGAAAACAAGTGTTTTCTCTAATTATTTGTTTCAGTGGCTGAGAGGGCTTTGAATCCTAGGATTGTACTATGCTTGGGGCAAGCCCTGTGGCCTTTGGCACAAAATTTCTTTGTGCCTCAGCATTTTTATCTAGGAAATAGGACTGATAGTAGCAGATACCTTAAGGGGTTTTAGGAAAGGCTACTTGAGATGATGCCTGTAAAGTGTTTCGAAATGCCCAATAAATGGGAGCCATTGTTAATAATAAAAACAGGCAAATATAATTCAGATCTTTTTTTTCCTTTTTTTTTGCGGTTCGCGGGCCTCTCACTGTTGTGGCCTCTCCCACTGCGGAGACTTCGGACACGCAGGCTCAGCGGCCGTGGCTCACGGGCCTAGCCGCTCTGCGGCATGTGGGATCTTCCTGGACCGGGACACGAACCCGTGTCCCCTGCATCGGCAGGCGGACTCTCAACCACTGCGCCACCAGGGCAGCCCATAATTCAGATCTTGCTACTTATCTTCCCACTGAACTCTTGGTCCTTGATCCTGTCTTAGCCCTGAGGTTTCTAGTATTATGATTTCCTTTCCCCTGTACTTCTGGGGGGACTGAAGAGGAATCCCATCCAGCCTTAGCCAGGTGTTCCAACGCGACTTTTAGGAAAGCGAATCCAGTTAGATGCTGCTTGAAGAGAGGAGAGGAAATATCAGATAGTGATTAAGAACTCTGGGCTTTGGAGTTTAACTGCCAAGGGTTTAAATCAGCATTCTACCATTTACTAGCTGTGTGACCTTGAGCAAGTGTCTTAACCTCTCTGACCCCAGTTGCCTCATGCAAAATTGGGGATAATTATAGTATGTTCTTAGGATAACTGCAGAAGATAAATATGCCTGCCACATTGCCTGACATATAGCAAGCACCCAATAAATGGTAGCCTCTGTATGGTAATTATGTAAATACACCAAGGTAAACTTGAGCTTTCAGGGAGTTGGGAGTGCCTTAGAGACCATCTTGCTCAATGCCCTTACCTTGAAGTAAAGAAACAGGGAGCAGACCAGGGAAAGCCTTCAGATCACCCAGCAGAGGCAGGACAGGACCCCTGGCTGCTATCTGCTTGGCCAGGGCTGGCTCTGCATAGCAGGGACTCAGCTGTCTGGGACCCACTGTCTGGGAACTCAGCCGGGAGAGCCCTGCTTGGCTGAGATGGATGCTCCCCGGCAGCTCTGCCGCCGTGTTTTTTCCTTGTGCTTGCCTGGCAGAACAGAGTCATTTAGCAGAGGGAGAGCGAGGAGACGTTAGAAACCAAGCCCTGAGCAGTTGCAGCAGCCGGCCCACGAGTGGCTCCCTGATGTTGCCATGGCAAACAGCCTTGGCAACGTGGCTGCTTGAGCCTTTATTTCTGGTCTCAGGCTCCTCTCAGAGAAGTGTGGTACCCAGGACACTGGGGAAGGCCCTGACCTGGTTCTTTGGCACTGAGGATGGCCCAGCCTCCATGCTGCTAGTAACCCCAGGCCCCAGCAGCCCCTGCTCAAAACATCTGCAGGCCCACCCTCAGTGACCTGCAGAATCAAGCTCCTTGGTATGGCATTCGGGGCCTCAGATGCCTACCCATTTATCCATCATTCCATCCATCCATCCGTCCATTCACTCACCCGGTATTATTGATCATGCAACACTGTACCCATTGCCACAAGAGTAGAACAATATATTATTTTTAACGTGGATCCTGATGTTAGGTGTTCCTAGGCCGCCCTCCTCTTCAACCATATCCTTCAGCCGTGACGGTGATGAGGACAGTTAACGACTGCTAACCCTTTCAAGCAACAGCATTTAATCTCAGAGGAACCCCATGAAGTGGTCCGTGCTGTTACCCCCATCTTACAGTTGGGTAGACTGAGGCTGCCTCCCCAGTTTGAGGTGCTGGCACTGTTCTGCAGTTCCTTCCCTATACCTGGTAACCACTAGGGCCCCTACCATGAGGTATCTGTTGCCCCTCCCAATCTCCAACAGCATCCTTCAAGGCCAGCTTGAGTGCTGCCTCCCCTAATCCTTCTCTGAGAAGTGCCCCCTTTTTGCTCTGTGATCCCACAGTCTATGGCAGACATTTGCATGTCCTACCTTCACTGTGTATTCTGTCACCCTGATTCGTTTATATCTGCCACTCAGCCACTCCAAAACAAAACACACAGGGAAACTGGCTGTAAGGGAGAGCTTTGAATGTCCTGGTGAGAAGTCAGCAAAGGTTTTTGTTAGTAGTATTATTTATAACAGTAACCATAGAAAATAGGTAACATTTAATGACCACTTACTATGTGCCAAGTACTAAGCTAGGACCTTCAGGTACATTGTCAGGTAAAGGAGTCTCAGCTACCTGGTGAGGTTGGTCCTATGACAAACCAGAAAACTAAGGGTATAAGAAGTTCAGTGACTCACCCCCAATCACCCAGATAAGTAGTGGAAAGGCTGGGATTTGAGCCTAGGTCTGCCTGGCTTCAGAGCACATGGTCTTAACCACTGCAGTGTGACTAATCTGGCTGAGCATATAGAAAGGACTGGAATGGGGGTGATGGACAGCAGGAAGGAGGCATCTAAACTTGCCCTCAACCGGGGGGCTCAATGGAAGTGAGTGGATGTGGGAGAGAAGTGACAGAGTACAGGGGGCTCAGAGTGGCATCCCTATAACTGAGATGGTGGTAGGGGGTGGCAGAAGAGAATTTGCTTTGGGGGAAGATTTGTATGGGGAGTAGATACCTATTTATTCTGGGCCCACCATGTGCCAGGTTCACCCCCATCTCTGGCCTTCCCTGGCCTTCTCTGGAGCTTGTTAAATGCAAAACTTTGGTCCCAGCCTGTGATAACCTTTGTGTATGTGTTTATTCTCTACCGTTCTCTCTTCTGTAACCAGTCAGGACCAGAGCTCCCTAAGGAGAGGGGTCTTGTCAGGCAGGTTCAGCATCAAATCCCCCAGTGCCTGAACAGTGGCTGGCACACTGTAGGCCCCCAATACATATTTGTTGAATGACTAAATGAATGAACAAATGCTGTTTGATCTTTCAGGAAAGTCACCAGTCATTTGCCTGGCCCCAGAAGCTCCTTCTCTGTGCTTGGAGCTAGAATGTGTGGGTGAGGGGTGTGTGTGGTGATTGTACTGGTCCCCACAAGGGCCCCACTGCCGTCATCTCCAAGATAAGCCTTGCATACAAAGGAATCAAAGGCAAACATTTTTTTTGGAGCCTCCAGAAACCCCTATCAGAACGCACCTCCAGTGGGCAGGTCTTTGTGGAATGTTAAACCACAGGTTAGGAATCCAGTCTGTTACAGGGCGTTGCTCTGGCCCAACTCAAAGCTTTAGGAGTCTCTCGCGTATCTACAGGGAGGGATTTGGTCAAATGTCCCTACGCCTTCCAGGGAGATTGAAACCAACACCTTACACTGGGCCTCATGTCCATTGCCCAGCCGCTTTTTCCAGAGGGACTGGGCAAGCTAGCCTCCACTATGGAGGAAGCAAGTGGGGAGGGAATCCAGGGAGGTAAAGTGGGGGAGGGATCACTCAGGGACCAAGGACTGTGCTCTCCAGCCCAAAAGGATTAACTCTAAGCCATATGCATCATTCCTTGCTCAGGATCCCCTCAAGACTCAGTCTGTTCCACAGAAGATCACTCCTTACCCTTCCTGCCTAGGGCCAATTCACTCTTCCTTTACACACAATTCTTACAAGCTTGGCAGTCTTGTCCATGCCTCAGGACATTAGAAACAGCAAACCCGTTTTGTTAGCATGTGTCTGTGCAAGCGTTTGGTTCCACCAGAGACAGAAATACGTGGACTCAGCACTGAAAACCACTTGGGGCCTTTTAGTGAAGGGGCGAGGAGGCCCCTTGTTCTTTTTTTTTTTTTAAATTACCACTATTTATGGGTAATTTAATGATTTTTTAAATATAAATTTATTTTTATTTTTGGCTGCGTTGGGTCTTCGTCGCGCGCGGGCTCTCTCTAGTTGTGGCGAGCTGGGGCTACTCTTCGTTGCGGTGCGCGGGCTTCTCATTGTGGTGGCTTCTCTTGTTGCGGAGCACAGGCTCTAGGTGTGCGAGCTTCAGTAGTTGTGGCACACGGGCTCTGGTTGTGGCTCGCGGGCTCAGTCGTTCTGGCGCACGGGCTTCGTTGCTCCGCAGCATGTGGGATCTTCCCGCACCAGGGCTCGAACCCATGTCCCCTGCATTGGCAGGTGGATTCTTAACCACTGCGCCACCAGGGAAGCCCAGGCCCCTTGTTCTGAATACATTACTGTACGAAAGTACAAAGCTCTAATGCATGGTAGAGACAGTGTGTCATCCCTGAGGAAAGGTATATTCTGATCCGTGTTCTCTGTTCAAGGGAGTAAGAAAGTGAAATGTATTTTGGTGTTACCGTCTAAACTAGGAAGTCTGTCAAAAGCAGGAAAAGTTTCCAAGTTATCTGTTGATACAAACCCCGCTTATTGTGAGCACACGTTATTTCTCGATAATGCCAGATGAAGAAGGGGTTAGTCTAGCCATAAAAGTTTCTTTGAAAGTTGGTGCCGTCTCCTCTGGTGAGATGTTGTCTTTTGGGTTTCCAAGGCTGCATGGAGTAGTAGAAAGAGCCTGTGACAAACGCTGCATGGCTTCAAGAAACTGTGTAAACTCGTGAAGAATGAGAGCAGACTGTCTGGTTTAGATCTTAGCTTTATGACTATTAGCTGTGTGACCCAAGGAGTTAGCCGCTCTGTGCTCTAGTTAGCCAGCTCCCAGATGGGAATAATAATAGCTTCTACCTGCCAGAGTTGGTAGAACTAATCAGTAGTTCTCAGCCATGAGTGCATATCAGAATCATCAGTGTAGTTTTAAAAAAATAATAATTATACGTCTGAAGCCATCCCAGACTTACTGAATGAGGATCTTTGAGAGCAAGCCCTTAAGCATCTATGTTTCTAGAAAGCTCCCTGTCATAGCACCCCTGCCTTGGGCCTGAACAATCAGATACTATTTGTAGAGTGTCTGGAATTAACTCTGTTGTGACCTCCCTTCTCTGTCCTTCCTGCCTTAGTCCAGAGCACAGGATACAAATGATGGAGAAGCAGATAGAAGGCCCCTATATGATGCCTGTGTAAAGCAGGGCGGCTTCCTTATCTGGCATTTCTATTTGACCTTCACATCAATCTCGTGTCATAGGCAAGAGGAGAGCAGATTTCCCATTTTACAGAGTGGGAAGTGGAGCCCCAGAGGGTGATTTGACAGGATCCTGCAGTGAATCAGTTTTCAGATATTTGTCTTCATCCCTCTGTCTGTCCTCAAGCCTCAGCCACACACACACACACACACACACACACACACACACACATACACAGACACACACACACACACACTTCTAGGGCAACTCAGGAGGTGGGGATCGTGATGACTTTAAGAGGGGGGTGGGTTAGAAGAGGAATAAAGGAGGGAGCCCAAGGGAATGCAGGTTATCTACAGACCCTTAAAGATCAACAGGTGCAGGTTGTCATGCCAGGCCATATTGGTGGTTTAGAGCTAGAACCCACTTCTTCTGATGCCCAGTGAGTTGTCCTCCCAGCTATATTTGCTGCTTCTATGGAGAGGACAGGGTTTGGCTCCAGTGATAATAGGAGTATTCTTCCAGCTAGTGTAGTGAGGCCTTTGCACATGCTGTTCCCTCTGCCGGGAATGCTCTTCCCAGGCATAACCAGGGCTTGCTGCCCCCTCACCTCCTCCAGATCTGCTGAGACATTCCTTCTCAGAGAAGCCTTCCCCGATCCCCCTGCTCTGTCCACTTTCTGTCACAGTACCATGTTCTCGTCTCTTTAAGGCATTTAAGTATCCCAGATACTTTTTTTCTTTCTTTTTTTTTTTTACATCTTTATTGGAGTATAATTGCTTTACAATGGTGTGTTAGTTTCTGCTTCATAACAAAGTGAATCAGTTATACATATGTTCCCATATCTCTTCCCTCTTGCGTCTCCCTCCATCCCACCCTCCCTATCCCACCCCTCCAGGCGGTCACAAAGCACCGCCAGATACTTTCTTATTTATTAATTTGTACCTCACTGATTGCCTGTTGCCCCTATGGGAAAGGAAGCTCCACCAGGACTGGACATTGCCTGTCTGGTTCCCACTGTACCCCCAGAAGCTAGCCTAGAGCCTGATGCATGGTTGGCATTCACTGAATATTTCTTGAATGAATGAATTCAATTTTTGTTGAGCCCTTAATCTGTACTGGCCACTGTGCTGAGTTCACTTAACTCTCTCAACAACCTCAGGAGATAGAGCCCCAGTCTTCAGATGAGGGATGTGAGGCTCAGAGGGTGAGTGTGGGCTGGGGGATTAGCTCCTCTGCTGATCAAGGCAGGCACAGGCCCCTAGAGGCCCCCCGGCAGTGCCCTGCCCCCAAGGAGTCATGCCTCAGTGCCCCAGTGACCTCACACTACTTGCTCCCTAGGGTTGGGCAGCAGCTCCTCCCTATCTTGTGGGTGTCACCACGGGCACCTGCCCAGCAGCACCCAGGCCTCCAGCACTTACTCTTTGTCCTGGTGGCCAAGGGAGTGGCTGCCTGACTTGCACTTTGTGGACCAGCCCCCAGCAGGAATGTGGCAATCTCCCACCTCTGGGGGTGGTCTCCAGTGAGACACTGCAGCAGGCGAGCCTAGAGGACAATGATGGTATCTTACCGGAAGCTTCTCTCCCTAGAGACAAAGTAGGCCCAGATTAGTAGATCAAGTCCTGGGGAGAGCAGAGGGGGCTAGAGGATGAGGTCAAAGGCATGAGAGGGAGGAGGGAGATGTAGAATCCACTCCAGAATGAGAAGAAATACTTTGTTCACGTGACCGCACAGTTAATTTTCAAGGATTCAGTTGTGGGACAAGCAGAGGTGGAACAGAATCAGCTGGTTCCAGTGAGGGACTCAGCCTGGGGTCTGGATTTTGAGGGTCAGTGGAAGGCAGCTAGAATAGTGGTTATGACTAGAGCTCTGAATTGGGGTCTGAGTCCAGAATCTGTCATTTAGCAGCTGAGTGGCTTAGGGCATGTTACTTAATGTGCCTGGGCCTCAGTTTCCTCCTCACCTGTGAAATGGGATAATAGTAAGTATATCAATGAGTGGTTGAAATGATATAATGTCTGAAGAACTTAGTGCCGTGCCTGGGGGTGGTTATTCTCCTTAACAGTGACAATCAGTGACTGGTTGGTTTGATGACAGATGGGTGACAAAAACTGGTGGACCTCATGAGGTACAGAATCATGGATTATCAGTTGATACCTCTTCCTTTCCCTATCCATGCAGCAATCACTCCCTCTGCGCAGGAAGCTAGGATTGCAGATTTGAGCAAGCCCTGCTTCCCATCTTGGGAAAATCAGATTCGCAGGCGGCCGTGAGGGTGACCGGGGCAGAGGGAGTATCCAGGCAGCTCGTGTAGCAGAATGAGTAGTATTGAGGGATGAACTGGCTTGACTCGGTGGGGAAGGGCATCTTAGGGAGAGGCCAGCCTGTCATAAGGCCCAGCACGTCCTGTGGCTGGTGAATGAGCAGTGAGTGACAGAGGTGCAGGGGGGGCGAACATGAGCTCCTTCCCCGTCAGTGGAGGGTTTGAGCTGGCTGGATGACTCCTGTGAGGGGGAAGAACATACAGGATGAACTAAGTGTCTAGAAGAATCACAAGTAGGAGCACCAAGATTTCCAGCCCTAGAAACTAGCAGGAGGCTGCTCTGAAGGAGTGGGGAGGTCTTGGGTGGGGAGGTGACTAGGTTTTCCCCGAGCCTCATAGGCAGGATGGAACGAGTGATGTCACCCTGTGATCTGTGCAGCCCCAGGCGTGGAGTGGAGGCACAAGGCTGGGGCACAGCTTCTCACCTGCAGCCCTGACCGAGGTCCTTTCGCCCAATGAAGCAGCAATCCCCATCATGGTGAGGCGGGACCTCGCACAACCACTGGGTACTTGATGGACAAGGAGAAGGCTAGTAGCTTTGCAGAGGAAGCCTTCAGTAAATTTAATGATGATAGTGATAATTATTGCCATAATAATAATTATTATTACTCATCTCATCTCAACTATTATCCCTTTTAGCATATCACTGTGCAATTCTCATAGCATTTCACATCCAGATTTCACAACCTCGATTTTGACGATTTTCATTTCCGTTTTACAGACAAAGAATCTGAGGCCCAGAGATATGGAAATGTCTTACCCAATAAGGTCCTTGTTGCAGGTACTTGAGAGGAATGTGGGATTTGTGGCCCCCAAGTCTGCAAGGTCCAGAAGGGATGGTGTTTGAAAGGGCCCTTGTTTAGGGCCCTTTGATGTCTGTGCCTCGTGTAGACTGAGTTCCCAAGATTATCTCGAATTCTCCTTGGAGCAACGATCCCCAGTCTTTATGGAGTTGCAGCAGCCTTCCACTGTGTGATTTTGCAATAGCTGCAACTTCCCCCCCAAAGTGTAATTTCCATCGATTCCTCTAAGTTTGAGGTAGGGAAGAGAAAATCTTGTTTAGAGAATTTTGTAGCTGCCCTGGAGATTAGGGTGCCACGGTGAGAGTGTTGTACCTGGTGGTCTGGAAGAAGGCCTGGGTTCAGGTCCTGCCTGTCCCTCTTTGCTGTGTAACCCTGGACAAGTCTGGCCCCCTCTCTGGGCTTGAGTTTCGCCATCTCTGCCGTGCTGTGACTTATCCTTTTTCTGTCGCAGAGGCTGTCTTGTTTTGTAAATTCTGTTTGAGGCAGAACTGCCAGGTACTGGATAGAGAGGGAGAAGGTTGGTTACTGGAGATGCCTGGAGCTGGGAGATGGTCACATCTCAGATGGGCAACGTGATTTCCCTCCATCCAGCGGGCAAAGCCAGTGGCAGGTCCTTAACTCCCCTGGTTGTGTCCCCTTTGCTGGTGACAGGTGCTGACTTTTCTTTGAACTGCAAGTTGGAAGAAATTTGTCATGGGATCATGTGCCTTAAACGTGTGGGTTTGGAAAGAGGAGAAGGTGGAGGAGGAACTCCAGGCAAGAGAATCCCCAATTTCCAACCTCCCCAGTGAATCACGGAACATTTGGATAAGTCACTCATGGGGGTGGAAAGATTGGGTGAAAATCAGGAACTTTGGACCAGATTTTTTTAAAGGAGCAAATTATTCAAAATCCTCCACTGATAGATTATATCTAAAATTGATTTCTTCCCTTTTTTCCACAGTACTGTTTTATCTATCTTGAATCATTCTTTTATCTGTAAAACTGTCTTTTAGCTTTCCTCTCTGTTTTCGTTAAAAAATATTTTAAGAAGGGAGGGAAGGTGTCAGTGAATTCTGAGATACCCCGGGGGTCTGCACACTTGGCTGTGGGTGCTCTGTGAGGCTCAGGATGGCCATTCTTGGGCCCTGGTCTCTGGTGCCTTTCACGCTTAGATCCTGCTGGCTCAACCACGAGGTCTGCAATTATTTAAAGAAAGCTCACAGCAAGTGGAAAAAAAGCGACCACACTTACCATACCATGTGGCCAACAGGCAATTCAACACCAGAGCTACCCAACTCCCTCCAGCCCTCACCAGCTGCCGGATTCTTTTGCATTTTGCAGCCGGGTGGATTAGGTGACGGAGGGACTGACAGGCAGGTCCATGTGCGCTTGGTGGGTGCGCGCAGGCAGCCTGGCCCTGCTTCAGCCTGGAAGATGACATCTGCCTGCATCCAGGGGAGGCTCTGCTCTGACCCTTACAGAACAAGTTAATTGAAAAGCAGTTTTGTTGGGTAATAGAGGAAGCTAAAAATGATGGAATTTAAAACAGAAATTTTATATCTCTGTAACTCAGACATTTGTCTAATTGCTCCATAATTCACCGTTAATCCCAAGGTGTTTTGGAGAAATACTTATTGCCTTAAAATTTTTTTCTTCACTTTATATTTTCATTGGTTTTTCAACAAATGTATCTGTTTTTAAATTAATATTTAAAACATTTTTAATAAAAATTTTAAAATATTAAAACATTTCCAACGTTAGGAGCGAACTTGTCAGAGAAAGTGAGGTTACCTCCATCCTGTAATCTCTTACCCTCAAGAAACAACCACTCTTAGCAATTTGGTATATTTAAATGCCTTTCAACTGAATATATCATTCTCTGTTTTACTTTTATATACATTGTATTTTCTTGTTATTAATATAAAAGTAGCAGGTGTTAACTTATTGAAATTTAAGGGACTATAAATAGGCAAAAGGAAAAGAAAAACTCCCACACCCAGAAACAACCAGTCAAAAGCAGTGCTTTTTTTTTTTTTTTGGCCTTGTTCCACCTCCAGCCAAACTTCCCTCCTTGGGCACACTTCTACTTTCTGGTCCTTTATGGACTGATTTCTGCCCGTGACCTTGCGAAACAGAGAACTTCAACTGAAGTCCTGGTTTAAATGTTGCCCACCATGTGACCTCTCTCCTTCATAAAATGGGATCAATCCCTGCATTGCCGTGACAAAGCACGTATCATGGATTCCAAAGCTAATTGCAAGTTTTAGAGTCACAAACAGAGGTAAGGCACTGTTATTACTTGACCAGCCTGGGCCCACTACAGTGACCACTACTGTTTTAACTCAGACCCTATCAAGTTTGGACAATATCTGATCATCTCCAAGTATTTCACATGACTGATCACCATTATGCCCCGGAATTTAATCACCCCAGAGGTTTGGCTTTTATTCCACACACTGTGCATCACATCTTTTTAGATATACGTTTGTTAATATGTGCAGAGAAAGATAAACACCCATGCTGGTAGAGAACGTATTTAAACCCAGACTTCCTGATTTAGAATCTTTTACTCAGTCAGCCCATTTAAAGTGTTAACTGATCCACCTTGTGATTGAGGCTGCTATCAGAGCCGGCCCAAGGGGAAGAGATTTGGTGGGGGTCATGTGGAACAGGCCCTCGGGAGATCCAGCTACCTAGCAAGTTAATTTTCATGCTGGTTTCAACATACAGCATTGTTCAATCGGAAAGAGACAATAGACTTGCTTTTGTATTTATTTTGAAAATGTAATACGTGATCCTCCTTGAAAAATTGTAAAAGTTACAAATGGAAGTCTTGTGCTCCTATCCCCACAGCAGCCCTGCTACCAATTTCTAAAATGTTCTTCCAGAGAAAAATTGTGCAACCACCATATATATGGTCTACCTTTTGCCTCAATTTTTTGCTCAAATGGTAGCCAGCTAAGATTATTGCCCTGCAACTCGCTTTTTTTCCACTTAATATTATATCTTAAAGATGATTTCATATCCATATATAAAGAAAGATCTGCTTCATGTTTTGGCTTGACTGTAGTTTTCTTAACCAGTTTTCTATTGGACATTTAGCTTATTCCTAATTTAGTGCTGCCACTAGTCTGTAGTGAATATTTTTGTATGAGCGTCATTTTGCACATGTGTGAATGGATATGTAGGATAAATACTGCCAAGTGGAATTGCCCAGTTAAAGGGTGTACGCATTTGAAATTTTGATGAATGTTACCACACTCCCCTTCATGAAATTACATCAGTTTTGCCTTCCCACAGAAGTGAATAGGAAATGCTTGTTCACCAACACCATGGTATTAAACTTTTTTGACCTTTGTTAATCTGGTGTCTCTTTGAAGTTTTAATTTGCAGTCTTTCTCTCATGGTTAAGAGTCACTTGTGTTTCCTTTCCAATGAACTGCCTCTTGTGTTGCTGATACTTCTTCTATATGGGTGTGCTTGTTTTCCCTCCACTTTCCCTTACAGTACCCTGGGACCTTCTTGGGCTCCACCCTCCTCTCTGGCACCCCAGCTGAAGGAGAAAGCCCAGTGGACTAGAGTGAGGGACTCACATCCTGGTTCTGACACCTACCTGCTGTGTGACTTGACTAAGTGGCTTAAGTCACTCCTTCCCACTCTGTAAGGTGAGGATGTTAGTTCAACAGCAGGGTTGTTGGATAGATGAGATAATCAATGTAAAAAGTGTTTTATAAACTGTAGAAAGCTGTACAAACTTAATACCACATTAATATTTACTTAGTTTCAGATGAGTGAAAAGATTTTAGATTCTTAAAACTTGAGAGCCGTGTCATCTGGTTAAATAGGGGTTAAATAGGTGGGGAAAGTGAGGCCCAGAGAGAGTAGACCTGCCAGAGTCCTGCACCAGAGGCTGGTCTGATGGGGAACGGGGTCCTGAGTTGTCTTGCTACAGTAGGAGCCACAGGTTATGAGCTGTTTCTTCGAGAGCATCCTGATTTTTATAGTAAATTATTCGAATTTCCACGGCAGCCTCTCCCTTTCAGGGGAATGCTCTGTGGCTGAACCCCAAGAGCCTGTGGTTCAGAGCTGAGAGGTATCTAGGTTGGAATCCCAGTTCTGCCAGGCGTTAGCTGCAGACACCGCACTAGGTGACTTCACCCTTTGGGGCCATGATTGCCTTCTCTGTGTAGCGTAGAGGGCTGTTGAAAGGCTTACTGAGACCACAGTGGTAGAGCCCTGCCCGTCTGGCTTGGTAGATGGTGTCATTATTACTGTTTGGCTTTGCAGGTGTGGCGGCCCGGTAGTCAGGGAGCTGGGGTCTGGCGTCTGACATCTTTTTGGGTTCAACGCTTTGCTCTGCCCTCCCCTGCTGGTTGGCCATCTTACTTCACCTCTCTGAGGAAGTAATAGGAGTCCTGGCTACGTAGGGTGGATTTGAAGAATCAATGGACTTTGTATATAAAATGCTTACTGTGTAGGAGGCACCGAATAATAAGTTATTTAAAAAATACTTACTGGGACTTCCCCGGTGGCGCAGTGGTTGAGAGTCCGCCTGCCGATGCAGGGGACACGGGTTCGTGCCCCAGTCCGGGAAGATCCCACATGCCGCGGAGCGGCTGGGCCCGTGAGCCATGGCCGCTGAGCCTGCACGTCCGGAGCCTGTGCTCCGCAACGGGAGAGGCCACAACAGTGAGAGGCCCGCGTACCGCAAAAACAAAACAAAACAAAACAACTTACTGACGTGCTTATTATGTGCCAGCACTGGTGCAGGCTTTGGGATTCAGCAGAAAGAAGCAGGGTCCCTGGCCTTGGGAAGCTTACATCCTAGTTTATTGTTGTCTTGGCCACAGTAAGGGCTGCGTAGTCTGGCCATAGTCGGGTCCTGATGTGGATTCTGCTTGGCCTAGAACCCCTAAGACCCACATTCTGAGGGGATTCGGGGATTTTGCCCACTCCTGTAGACTCTGTAGGTCACTTCCTGTGAGACGTCCTTTTTCTATAACCTCAGAGAATTTGAGTCAGCCTGCCTTCCCCCTCCCCCCACGAGGGGGTTGGCTTATCTGGTGACCTGTGAGTGGAGGGGATCAGAGCTTCCTTGACTGAAGCCGCAGCCCTAAGGCCCAGTGCCTTGTCTGACGTCCCACTGACGTGGGATCTGGCTTCCTGACCCCTGGGCCTGGGTCTCCCTGGATCATTCATTGTTCTGTCGGCCTCAGGGAGTTTCCGTCTCACTCCACCTATATTTAATGTCCATTTCCTGTGCTTGGATGAGGGGATGTAGCAGTGAGCTTAGACCCAGTCCTGACCGTGGGGAACTGACATAGGGAAGCAGAAAATAAACATGATTTCAGCCCGGGATAAACCCTCAGAAGAGAATAAATGAGACACCCACTTGTGATGGGGTCTTGTGATGGGGGTCGTGAGCTGCATCAGAGAGGGTGGTCCGGAAGCTACCCCCTCTGAGATGATATTCATACAGAGGCCTGAGAAATCAAAAAAGGAAGCAACCTTTTGGGGAGGAGTTGTTTTAGGTAGTGGGGAACAGCAAGGGCAAAGGCCCCCAGCAGCTGGGTTTGTCACTCTTCACAAGATACACCCACCACTTGTGCAGCCAGGATCCCAGGGGAGGCTGCATAGAGAACCGGTGTTTGAGCAACTTTTCAGAGCAGGTGATGTGATAGTTATAAATCAGAGCAGGCCCCGCCTGAGGGGATCCGCTGGGGAGAGCTGAGCATATAGATATATTTTAGACCATCACTTAAGCTACGGTATTTCTTTGAAATGAGTAAAATGCACAGAGCCTTTGTAAGTTACAGAATCGAGGCCTTCTCTAATTCAGAGTAGCTCTGGCAGGCTGTCCCTAACAGATGAGGGCTTCCTCACTGGCTCTCCATCAAATGGTGTCAGTGTCCTCAGGCACCCTCGACGCAAAGTCAATTTCCACACTTGGATCTGCGATTTAACGCCCGGCTGCTCGGAGAGCTGCAGAGTCGAGGTCAGTGAGGCTAATTGGGTTGCTTAATAAGAGGGGGCTTCTTAAAATTGGAATAGCTGGGCCCAGGGCAGGGTCACAGTGCAGAGAAACCAGCAGGGATAGTCTAGGGGGCTAGGGCAGGAGGAGGAAGGGAGGCCCAGCCAGAGGGATCTGCAGGTCACAGAGCTGGAGTGACACAGATTAATGTGGAGGCCTTGGACTCCCATGGACCCCGCTGCCCTAGGAGGGAGTCTTCTTGCCCCAGGAGTTTGCGTTCTAGAAAAAGACCAGGTGGGCAGCTTGGGGCATTTTTTTGGTCTTGATTAATCTTTCCTAGCAACAGCCTGGGGGGTGGAAAACTTTCCTCCTTCCACCCCCTTTATACCATGACCCTTGCCCCCCGCCTCCCACACATAGTAATGTCTGTGGCCAGGGCCAGCTGGTCTTGGGGACAGGTCTACCGTGTGATGGCCACGTGAGGCTACAGCTCACTTTGGTAAGGTTATGCATTCAGCCAAGTCATGTCCCACTGTGGAGTGGATTCTGGCTGGCTAACCCTGCCCTTGGGACAAATCCAGCCTCTACCTTGTTCTAGGTCAGAATTCACTTACTCATCCATTCACTCATTCACCTCATCCATCATACATCCTTTCACTTATCCATTTATTCAACAAATGCTTACTGAGCCATAGCGTATGCCAGGCTCTTTGTTGGGTGCTAGGGGCACAGGTGCAACAGGACAGACTGTCCCCACTGTCTTCAAGCATAGAGTCCTCTGGCAAGAGGACGAAGTAGACCCATGCATTGCATGTATCATGGTTAGGATTGTATTTGTCATTGAAGCTGTCAGTTACTGTTGTGAGATGGACCTCAAGAGACAAGTACCTGGAGCTGGCTCGGGGATCTGAATCCAGGTGGGATCTCCCGTGTGATCATGTGCTGGGCCAGGTGCCACCTTGTGGGAGCAGGGGTCCTGTCTGGGAGCTCATTGTCTCTGGGATTCAAAGACCTCTACAGGCCAGTTCTGTCCATGTGCTTGAGCCTTCCTTCAAGGCTCCAAGGTATGCTGTGTCTCTTCCGTGGGGTCATATCTTGCTTTTTATTTTAATTCAACAAATATTTAAATAATTATAAATATTTAGAATTATTTTTCACATTTTACTTCCAGTTTAAAGCAGCTATAATTAATTAAATATTTGAACATTAAGTTTGTACATCCACAATTCCTCTGGTTCACATAAGAGTAACTTCTGCTTTGTTTTGAAGTATAAAACAAAAATGTATTAAAATTTTAATTACAAAAGAATTAAATCTTTGTTGAAGAAAATTAAAGAAATAGGTACATCTTCCAAAAGGAAATAAAAACCACCCATAATTTCACTGTCTAGAAGTGACTGCCATGAATGCTTCTCTTTTTTTCTTCCCATAAACATATTTCCATGAAAAAAAGATCAGATCATATTGTCTTTGTGACTTTTTCACTTAGCATTATATTGGATGATATATCTTTATTAAGGTCTCATTAATCTTTATTAAGGTTTATAGAAGGTCTTTTCCCTGGCCTTAACTTTTTTAACTCACTGTTTTGATGCCAGCAGGGTAATGCTCCTCATGGATGGAGCTAGAGATTCTATTTTGCAGTTTGTTGAGGAGAGCCAGTTATGCTTTACTCATGACCTCAGGCAGGTAATTGACTCCTGTTTGCCTCTTGTACCTGCCTCTTAGAGTGGATGTGCAGGGTGAACGAGCAGATGGGCTAGTGCTTGAAGAATGCCATACCCATAGCTGCCACCACGGAGCAGGAGGTAAGGGAGGGGATACCACCATTCCTGATTCAGTGGCCAGGAGCTGGAGACTCTGACTTAAGTCACTTGCCTTAAGTGGCTGCTGACCGGAGTTGAACTTCAGCAGCATGTAAAGGAAAAAGTTGGGCTGCTGGGCTGCTCCCTGGGCCGGTTCAGAGAGGGGCCTCTCACCCCTCGCTTTGTCCTCACAAACCAGAGGAAGTGCATTTGGTTAAGAATGACCCACATCCGTCACCAGGCATGCTTCCAGCAGCAGCGAGGGCCAGCTGCAGGGCTGCTCCTTGGGCGTTGGTGAAGGATTTGGCCTCCAAGGACTCGCTGAGCTGGGGGTCTTACACCTGCCCTGGATATTGAAGCTCAGAGAGACTGAGCTGGTGGCCCACGTTAGGCAGTGTGTTAGCGGCAGAGCTGGGATTCGGACCCAGAGATTTCCCACCACATTTTCCGTGTTAGATTCTTTCACCCAGCGCAGTGGAACAGCTGTTATGTGCAAGGAGCTGTGCGGGACAGACAAAGAAGGGGTGCGGGTCTTGCACATATAATGCAAGAGATTCGGCAAGAGCCAAGGACGCAGCAGGGACATCCACTGATTCATTCGTTCAGCACACACCCACGCTCAGCGCTGTGCACACAGCCACCAGCAAGCAGACCACAGCAACCAGCAAACTGTCGGAAGGTCGAGGTTGATGAGCCAGCCCGGTGTGCTGATGCCAGAGGGCCCTGGGCGGCAGTTCCTGGGAACAATTGCTGGGGGTGGGACTTGAGGTTGGGCTCCCCCTGCTGCAGTGCCCCTGAAGCCAGGGGCAGGGCCTTGGCATTGAATGATAGCTAAAGGCAGGGCTTTTGACTCATATGTACTGGAGTGCCGGGTCTGAGGATTCTGCCATTTAACAAGCTGTGTAACTTCGGAAAAGTTGCTTGGCTTTTCTGAGCCTACTACCCCGTTTAAAAAGGGCGCAAGAATAAAATGAGAATAAACAGACACAATGTGTCTCTAGCAGTCACGTGGTTATCATCACCAGCTTCTCCATTGCCACCGTCCCTCATGGCTGTTGTAGCAGGTGTGTAGAAGCCTGGGACACACTTGGGATTGGCATTGCTTGTACATTGTGGAGAGAAATGTAAGTGGAGCCCAAACGCCATGCAAATATGACAGACACTGCCCTACTAACATTCTCATGCACCTGCCACACAAATAAGAAAGCCACTGAGGCCCGCTGTGTCTGGCTGCCCCTGGTAGAGGCGAAGGAGCAGAGTCATTTCTGGAATTTGCCCTGAGGTGTAGCAGAATCCCATTTGACCTGATCCCCCAGTGCACACCCTGTCCCGATGAGCGTTCTGGGAGAGCCTGCCCAGCCCTGAAGTAAAGATAAAAGAAAAGGCTCTTGCCCTGAACTGGGGGGCAGGTATTTCCTGCTGCTCTAGTTATTAAAACAGCATGAGGCGTCTGGGGGTTTTGTTCTGTGACTGATGCTGGCTCGGCGTCAGGCCCCTTCTCACACTCCACTGTGCTGTTTTGGTTTTGTGGGCCCTGGAGGGGCTGCTTCTGTGGCTTATTAACTTGACAGGCGGCGGGTCCCCACTGTCCTCGGTCTCCTTGTCCAGAGGGAGGGAGCACGTGTTCTCCCGTGGACCCGCGGATGCCAGCAGTACCACCTCATCACGGGACTGTGAGGGTTAAACAAGATAACGCGTGTTTAAAGAGCTCAGCTCAGTGCCTGTCACCCTGAGCGCTCTTGTTTGCTCGCCCAGCCAGGATTTCTGCCTCGGCCTTGCTGTTCCCTCCTTAGCTCTGTCTACTCCCCATCGTGTTCTATGGCCAGACCCTCGTCCCTACTGGGTTCCTTCGAGGACTTGTGAGGTGATGGGTATAAAGCGCAAGGGCAGTGACAAGCAGAGGAGCAGATGGGGTGACTTAGGTCAGGAAGTCCCCACAGTGGCCTTCACATGCCTTTCTGCTGATCCCGGCCTGACTCACCCACTCAGGCCCCTCTCTAGACGGCTCTCTCGCTTTCCCAGGCCCCAGCCTTCTCTTTTGTCTGAGGAAGAATTCCAGGAGTCTCAAGAATAGAAGAGATTTTAGAGGCCATCCCCTCTTGGACAGGGCTTGGATTTTCCAGCTGCTGCTTGTGCATGCAGGACAGGGCCCTCGCTGTCACCGGAGGCCCCCAATTTTGTTGGGGGGACAGTGTTGGGGACATGTGGGTGTTGAGCTGAATCTCTGACTTCCATCCTCTGGCTCTCCCTGTGGGCTCTCCCTCAAGCCCCCTCCAGTCCCTTTAGAGAGGTGAACTGGCCCCTGCTCCCTCCCTCTCTCCTTCCCTGGCCTTGCAGCCTCTCTCCCTCTAGTCTTTGGCCCTGGTCCTGCAGTTCTCAGTCTGGATTCCTCGGGGAGCCACAGTGGAGTGAGGGCTTTGCCTTGGCCCCAGGTCCTGGGGTGACTCTTGAACTTTTCTCTTTTTTTCCTATAAAAGTTGTAACTTTCTTTGGTTCTGAAGTTGAATAAAAGGCATCAAACACTTGGTGTGTTTCTCTTTCTTTTTTCTTGTTGTCAGGGGCTGTTGATCACGAAGCATGGAAAAGAGAGGGTGTTTTAGGTCTTTACTGAGGCCCGTTGCACAGTCGGCCGTGGGTGTGACGAGGGGGAGTGCGTACGCCCGGAGGATTCAGAGTGTGAAAGTGAGAGCCCGAAGGCCTTCAGAGACCATGTACTCTTGGGGCTCTGACCAGAACAGGGTCAGAGCCCTCATCTGGGACTTTGAAGATAGTGTGGACTTGTATTACTTAAGAATGTCAAAACAAAAATGTGTGCGCATGATTTCATAGACTCTGAAAGCCAGGCGCAGGCCCCAGATAAAAACTTGTATTTGAGTCTTTCCTCTTTCATGTGCAGACAGAGAAACTGAGATCCAGAGAAGTGCCCCCTTGCCTCACAATTCCTGGTAGGTAGGCAGGGAGCCTGGGGCGGGAAGAGGCGCCCGGAGCCAGGAGTGGAAGTGGTGGGCGCTCAGCCGGAGGCAGGGCTGGCGGGGTGTGTGGGGTTGGGGAGATGAGCGAGGAGGACCCAGAGGGATGGAGGCTCAGGGTGTGATGTCCTCCAGCCCCACCGAGGAGGCTGGATCAAACATGGGGACTGGAGAGGGGTGGTGGGAATTGGTCAAAGATATGGAACCTGTGAATTCATGGTGCTCTCAAGACGGGCTCCATCCAGAGGAGCCATCTCTGCCAACATACTGATTTTAGCCCGTAAGACCTATGTTCTTGGTGTTCTCTGGGGGACTTACGACCTCCAGACTATAGGAGAATGTATCTGTTGTTTTAAGCTACTGAAGCTGAAGTAAATTTTTATAGCAGCAACATGAAAACTAAAACAAGGAATATTGCCATGTCAACAATATTGTTTTACAAGGCGTGAATACAGAACGTTTTTACATTTATTTACATTTTCTTTATTTCTTTCAATGTTTTCAGTGTAAAAATCTTACACTTCTTTGGTTAAATTTGTTCATGGGTATTTTGTTCTTTGTGATGCTGTTTTAAATGGAGTTTTTTCTTAATTTCATTTCCATATTGTTCATTGCTAGTCTGTAGGAATAAACTGATTTTTGTATATTGATCTTGTAAAAAAAAAGAAAGAATGGTGTTACTGTATTTTTTTAAATAATTTATTTTTATTATTATTGCTTTATTTTTGGCTGTGTTGGGTCTTAGTTGCTGCGCGCGGGCTCTCTCTAGTTGCAGCAAGCGGGGGCTACTCTTTGTTGTGGTGCGTGGGCTTCTCATTGCAGTGGCTTCTCTTGTTGTGGAGCACGGGCTCTAGGCTCGTGGGCTCAGTCGTTGTGGCTTTCGGGCTCCAGAGCGCAGGCCCAGTAGTTGTGGCGCATGGGCTTAGTTGCTCCGTGGCACGTGGGATCTTCCCGGACCAGGGCTCGAACCTGTGTCTCCTGCATTGGCAGGCGGATTCTCAACTACTGGACCACCAGGGAAGTCCTGGTGTTACAGTTTAATTGGCAGGGTTTTTTCTTAGTGGTACATAAAATAATGTACATTTTAAAAAATAAAGACAGGCTCCAGTACAAAGCTGACATGATCCTTGGCCAGTGAAATTACCAGACCAAGGGAGACCAGGTGCTGGGTTGACAAGAGCTCACATGCCACTGTTTCAGAATTTTCCAGGGGAGGAACGGAGGCCAGCTAAGGGCAGGCGGCTGGGGTAAGGTCAGTGTGTGAATGAGTGAACTCAGAGGTCAGAGGGGCTCGTGGGTGGTCTGCTTGGCGATTTGGGGCAGCAAGTAAATCAGGTTACTTCATTTAAGTAGCTAAGTATTTACTTCAATGCACGTTTGAGAAAATGTAGCTATTACATATAACTTATTGATAAGGATAAATCTGAGGAGAAAAATGAGTGGATTTAAAGAAAGATATTAGGTAGAAACTAGTAGGAGGGGTTACAAAGATATGGTAAGATCAGGCAGCTGGCATGGGAAGCATAGCACTCTAATGACCAATGACTGACCCAGGCTGATCCCTGAGCCCTGACGATGGGCTCCCCTTAGGGCAGAGCATAGGCCCCAAACACTCGTGCCCCCTACTTCCCTCCTGCGGCAGGCTTTCTCCCGAGAATGGTGCAGTGAAGGAGGGACCCAGCGGGGCTGGAGCTACTTAGGGCTTTTCTCCAGGACCTGAGCTTTGACCTCTTCCAGGCTGATGGAGCAGAACGGGCTTGGAGCTGAAGCCCAAAGACATGGGGCTGGGCTCTCGTTGAGGTTGCTTCTAGCTCTGTGACTCAGAAAACAAGAGGGACAGTGCTGCATGCCTTGCTGATCTGTGACATATGGAGGCTGGAAGAGCTTCCTAGGGCCCGTCCAGTGATGGGCTCAGTTAGGCCTTGGCTGTCTCAGGGCCTGGAGGGTGAGACAGGCTCAGTCAGGGTGGTGGACCATGGCTGCCAGTATACAAATGGTGGGAAAAGATGGAGGTGCCCCTACCAGGAGGGTCTGCTGGTCAGAGCCAAGTCTGGTGACCATCGGGATGATGTCTGATTCATCAGTATGCATGTACTGCTTGCTGTCTCTTCTGTCACCGGAATGTCAACTTCATCGGGGTGCTGGGGGAGGGAGAAATGTGAAAATGCAAGTGGAAGGTGCTTATTAATGAATGGAACTAGAGTTACTGATGGTCAAAATGCAAGAAAGGGGGCTTCCCTGGTGGCGCAGTGGTTGAGAGCCCGCCTGCCGATGCAGGGGACATGGGTTCGTGCCCCGGTCCCGGAGGATCCCACATGCCGTGGAGCAGCTGGGCCCGTGAGCCATGGCCGCTGAGTCTGTGCATCCGGAGCCTGTGCTCCGCAACGGGAGAGGCCACAACAGTGAGAGGCCCACGTACTGCAAAAAAAAAAAAAAAAAAAAAAAAGGCAAGAAAGGGAATTCCCCCCTAGGATTTGCCAGAAGGAAACCAACTGAAGTCTCTGTTTAAGAGGTAGGGAAGTATTAAGGGGGTACCCTGAGATAATTCAGAACTTTCTTTTTAAGGCAGACTAATCCTATGGAAGGAAAGGAAGGAAGAGCTCTCTCCTTCATTTTTGTTTATTAAGTGAAGGAAATACCTCCTTTAGATCAGGGAGGGACAGGCATTAGAGGCCAGCCTGGCTAGTGTTGCTTCCCTTCTGGGAGGCCCCGGGGCAGTCAGCTGGTCTTGTTGGTAAGTCTTCACTGTCTGCCTGGGGCACTTGGGACTGGAGCCATTTGGAGCTGAGGGCAGAACTATAGGGTGGAAAGAGGAGAGAGGTGGTCTTTCTTACCTGAAGTCGTCTTGCCTTTAAGAGGTACAGGCTGTGTGGCCTTGGGCATGCCACAGCACCTCTTTGAGCCTTCAGTTCCTTATTGCCAAAAAACGGGGATAATAATGCTAGCTTCTGTGGGATTGTTTTTAGGGTTACATGAGGTTAAGCACTTGACAGTACCTAGCAGATATTGCGCAATTTATTTAAGGCTGCTATTTTAATAAAGAGCTTTTAAAAAAATGAATACATGTAGAAATTTATTGATTGCTAAACTGTCACATGAGCAGAGGTATTACCTCTGAATCCTCAGGCAAACTTGGGCCTTATAAGAGACGTTGCCATCGAGAAGTCTTCCACCTTGTGGCAGATCACCCAAATTGCAGGTTCAGGGCTTTTTTTGGGTTTTGTTTTCTTTTTTATTTATCATCATATTTTATTTTTGTCTTGAATTGGGTGGTCTGAAAGGAGATCGACCAGAAAATCTAATGTCATGTGGTTACAGGGTAACCAGGAAAGACAAGCTAAGGTATCTTTACCAGGTTAACTACAGGATACCAGACTTGGTAGAGCCTTAATGATTCACAAATCTATGTATTTAAAGGTATCACTTGTTAAGCTCTTTCTTAATAGGCCAGGCAAGTTGATTAGCACTTTGCATACCTCCTTTGTAGCCCATTCCTCAGATCAATTTTATTAGTGCCATATTTCAAAAGGGGAAACTGAGGCTCCAAAGTAGCTAACTTGCTTGACAACACACACCTCATCTCACACAGCAGAGCTGGAGTTTAACAGGCAGTCTGATTCCAAAGCTTGTGTGTGATCTTAACCTTTTTTTTTCAAAAAAATATTAAAAAATTTTCAAATGTGCAATACAGTATTATTAACTATAGTTACCACACCATGAATTATATCCCTAGGACTTATTTAATAACTGAAGTTTTTACCTTTAGCCATCTTCACTGATTCCACAGCCCCCAGCCTCTGGTAACCACCAATCTGTTTTCTGTATCTATGAGTTTGGTTTTTTTAGATTCCATATATAAATGAGATCCTATGGTATTTATCTTTTTCTGTCTGACTTATTTCACTTAGCATATTGCCCTCAAGGTCCATTCATGTTGCTACAAATGGCAGGAGTTCCTGCTTTTATGACTGAATTATATATATATATATATATATATGTATATATATAAAATTATATATATATAGATAAAATATATAATCTATATTTATATATATTTATAAATATATATATATAATATATATCACATCTTCTTTATCCATTCATTTGTCAGTGGACACTTAGGTTGTTTCCATGTCTGGCTATTATGAATAGTGCTGCACTGAACATGGCAGTGCAGATTATCTTTTCGAGTTAATGCCTTTGTTTCCTTCAGATAAATACCCAGAAGTATTAACCTTCTTATTGCCTCTCAACCAAGGCCAGGCCAAACAGCTATCCTGTCTCTGGATCCCAGAGAGTTTAATAGGCTGAACTCTTGGCTTCTGCCTGCAGCTGGCCTGAAGAAGCAGTGCGTCACCCTGGGGCCTGGGTTTATGCCCTGAGTCCTGCCTGTGTCTTTACAGAGCATGGTAGCACCCATCAGGGTTTCATTGGATCCCGCTGAAGGCAAATGTGAGACAATGGAATTATCTGTTCTCCCGCTTCCCACCCCCCCTTCCCCCACAGAGTCAGGTGGCTGGCCTCTTTGGGGAAGGTGGATGTTCTCTGAATGGCTCTGAGAGAGAAGCAGGGTGCCTGCTTGCACTTGAGAACCTGAGTGTGGAACCAGCCTGGGGTGGGGAGTGGCAGGGGTGTGAGGAGGAAGCAAAACCAGCATGTTCCTTTCCAAGTCAGTTTGGCTGGTGGCGCTGGCGTGGAGATGAGGACAGGGTCCCTGCACTGAGCTGGTGGAAAACTGTCCTGGCAACACCCTGTTCCCCGGCAAGGATGTCCACCCGCGCCAGGGGAGGAAGTCTGCCTGCGCTAGGAAACAACAGTCCTCTTTCTGTAAAGTTAGACATCTCAGCCCATTTCCCACGCTGGCTTGGCTGGGAGGGAAGACCGTGGGTTAGGGTGTAAAGTTCACAGAGGTGGGCTCTGGGAGCTGAGGGGATGGTCGTACAAGAGCCCACAAATGCATTCCTGTGCCTCCAGCCTTTCCCCCTGATCCAGGAGATGTGGTCTGAGTGAGGCTGGCTAGAAAGATTCCTTGGTAATTAAATAATTGTTTAGAAATTCAGGGCTCCCAGGGGAAGTTTTCTCCCTGCTTTTCCCTCTGATTCCACGGAGACACCAGGAAGCCTTGAGGACGTGTGGAGAGATGACGTTAAGACATCTTACAAGCATGGGGTCTCAGGCTTTATTAAAGGGTAGAGTGAGATCTTGGAACTGCAGAGGAATCTAGAGACTCATTGTAGAGGAATTCTAGAAATCTAGGACCCTCTCAAATAATGAATTCGTGGATATCCTTTGGTCTAACCTTCCAAAGTAAGAACGCTTCTGTTAGCATCCCTGAAAATGCTGTACTACCCACTGAGCTGTCACCTCCAGGGACAGGACATTCGTTCCCACTGTGGGTATCCCATTCCCTTTTTACATCTGACAGCTCAGGTATTCCTTTCATTGAGATGAACTCTGCTCCCCTGGAACTTTCTGGCATTTGTCTATATTCTTCTATATAACATATTATGTTTCTTCCTTGCAAATGATAATCAAGATGGCTAAATGATAAACTGCAGGAGAGGTGGTTCTCACTGGGACCAGAAGCCCGTCAAGGGCACCATGAGCGCTGCCCCTCCTTGGGCCTGTCCCCATAGTCGAGGGACTGCTGGCCATTCTCTTCTCTCTGGGCTTCAGTTTCTTCACTTATACATTGAACAGGAGTTGTATTAGCTTCCTATTGCTGCTGTAACAAATGACTACAAATTCAGTGGCTTAAAACATCACAAATCTATTATTTCACAGTTCTGGAGGTCAGAGGTCCAAAATGGGTCTCACTGGACTTACATCAATGGCAGGGCTGCATTCCTTCCTGCAGAGTCTAGGACAGAATCTGTTTTCTTGCCTTTTTCAACTTCTAGAGGCTGTCCACATTCCTTGGCTTTTGGTCACATTGCTCTGACCTCTACTCTACTTCTATCCTCAGGTCCCCTTCTTTGACTCTCCTGCCTCCCTCATAAACACCCTGTAATTACATGGAACCCACCCAGGTAATCCAGGATAATCTCCCCATCTCAAGATCCTTAACTTAATTACATCTGCAAAATCCCGTGTAAGATAACCTAGTCACAGGTTTGGGGGATTAGGACATGGACATCTTTGGGGGACATAACTCCATCTCCAGAACCCCCTCAGCTCTGTGATAGCTCAGCTGTCCCCCTCAGCTGCACATTAGCCTCCTCAGGGTTGCAGGAACCCCCTGCCTTCTTGCTGGGTCTGGCTTCCTATTGGGGAGGAACTCGGAAGTCCTGAAGTTGCCTTCTCCAGCTGTCAAATTCTGTTCAGTTTCTTATGAGTAAAGTTACAAAAAAAAGGGAGACCCAATTGTTACCGTTCTAGGAACCATATTTCTATTGCCCGTTAGCTCCTCAAGGTCCAAAGAAATATAAGATACTATCCCTGCCCTTAAAAAAGTTGATCATCCGGGCTTCCCTGGTGGCACAGTGGTTGAGAGTCCGCCTGCCGATGCAGGGGACACGGGTTCGTGCCCTGGTCCGGGAAGATCCCACATGCCGTGGAGCGGCTGGGCTCGTGAGCCACGGCCGCTGAGCCTGCACGTCCAGAGCCTGTGCTCCGCAACGGGAGAGGCCCCAGCAGTGAGAGGCCCGCGTACGGGGGGTCGTGGGTGGGGGGAAAGTTGATCATTCAATTAGGGGAGGACATGGGCACCCATGCAAAGTCAAGACTTTTTACCTCAGGGCAGTTATTGGCTATGTGACCTTGGGCAAGTAACTAAATAGCTCTAAGTCTTCATCTGTTAGGTGGAAATAGTAGCATGTTCCTTTTCCCCCAAGGGTTGTGTTAAGAACGAAAACAGAGAATATTATGGAAATACCAAGGTTTATTGGAACAGCATGAGATGCCTTGAGTGACACCAAAGCAGTCATAAAGACTTACAAGATTAAATGTGATACACAGTTATTCTAGGGGCAGGGCTGGATATGGTCTATGGTTTATGGACGAGATGAGGACTCTGGGCTTTGAAGGATCATCATCAATGTTGACGAATTTCTTGTTCTAGAAACTTAAAGAAATGGGATGGCTGGTTTGTTGAGGCTAGGACAAGAGAACAAATGGAGACCCCCCAGCCCGCGTGCACACACATGTGGATGCCCCCAGCAGCATGTCTAAGCTCCATCTACCAGGGGACTGCAGAGAGCCACTGCTCAGTAACCCCTGGGCCTCAGAGTGTACACATGCCGTGCAGTCATCCCGTGGATGATGGATCCAGGGGAGAGGCCTGCACGGGCCCTGTAAGCAGGCTCGGGGCCATTTAGGCAGGGCATTTGGGGGTCCAGAGGGGGGCTGCTGTTTCCAGGTGGGGAGGGCACTGCTGGAGGAGGGCCAGAATCAAGCCCTCTGAGATGCAAAGCCCAGCGCAGGGGTCCTGATTGCCCAGGTCTGCTGGGCTACTGGGGACACTATGGGGGTGCTGCAGGCAGGCGGGTGGGCAAAGGCATGGAGGTGGGAACTAGCAGGGTGTGGTCTTGGATCTATGAGGTCAGATTTGGGGAGTGGAGAAGAATCAAAACAAAAGCATAGAGTAATGGGAAACACCTATTATGCTGCACATAAATTATAGCAAGAGAAGTGTTTTCCTTCCCTCTGCTAGTTTTGCATAGCAAGATATTGTTCTTTCGGTCTGCCTATCTGACAGCACTGAGTAGAAAGTTCTGTACTTACTCTGTCTTACGTTCAGTGGTGTCCTGGTAAACGTGTAACAGGGGGCTCTGGGGTGTGGATGGGGGCCTTAATTTTTAGGGTTTGCCAGTGATGTAATTTCCCACCCAAGCCCAATTTCACGTTACCAGTGGGATGTCTCTCCAAGCTGGCTCCAGCTTCCATCTGCTTTACGTTCTCATTTTAATCCTCAGCACTGTGATTTAGGTGTCGTCATCCCACATTTATAGATAGGAAACGGGCTCAGAAGGTTAAGTTTTCTAACGCAGGTCTGCCAGACTGCCAAGCCCATGGACCCTATACTGAGCCTTTCCTCGTGTTATGGACTAAATTGCATCCCTCTGAAAATTCGTATGTTGAAGCCCTAAATCCCAATGGGACTGTACTGGAGATAGGGCCTATAAGGAGGTAATTAAGGTTAACTGAGGTCATAAAGGTGGGCCCTCATCCTATAGGACTGGTGTCCTTACAAAAAGAGGAAGATACACCAGAGATCTCTCTCCACACTCAGAGAAAAGGCCACATGAAGACACAATGAGAAGGTGGCCATCTGTAAGCCCAAGGGAAAGGTTTCACCAGAAACCAACCTGACTGGTGCCTTGATCTTGGACTTCTAGCCCCCAGAACTGTGAGAAAATTAATTCTGTTGTTTAAGCCACCCAGTGGTATTTTATTATGGCAGCCGTAGTTGAATAATACGTTCTACTACTATGGCTCTAAGGCCCCAGGGCTATAGCCAGTGTCCTGCCAGCTTTTTTGCAGGAGGCTTGGCCCTACAGGGGGTACTGAGGAGCATGTGCTCAGCAGGGACCAGGGGCAAAGACAGGAAGGCTGTCCCCATTCTGCAGACAGGGAGACTGAGGTCTCCCCCAAGGTCTCCTTCCCAGTGAGTGGGGCTGCCACTGCGGACCTCAGGCCTCCTTTTCCCCAGCCATACCAAGCCTCTCGAGGGCTGGATATCACCTCAAAGGCAAGGAGGGTTGAACGTTTCTCTCCCCCAGGCCCTGGTGTCAGGCTCTACCGCAGGGATTCTTGGGTTGGATTCAGTGTCAGAGCCTCTGGGAGCTTTTAGAAACTACAACCCTTCTGGTCTCCTAGGACCTCCTCTGAGAATTCAGGCAGGGCGCCTGATGGGAGCGTGTATCTGGAGAACGTGACTGAGCGCATTGGGGTGGGTGGAGTGGGGTGGACAAGGCAGGTCCCAAAGGGGCCGAGAGGAGCGCTGGGATGGGAAACCACTGTTGTGCAGCTGCTGGTCAGCCATGGCCGGGGTGTATGTTCAGGGTGGACCTTGTACAGTGTGGGGCAGGCGCCGGTGGCGTCTAGAGCCAGATCAGGCGGGCCGTGAGGACTCTCCAACGGGCCCGCCCCATCTGCTCTGGATCGGGGTTGCCCCGGGACCCTTGGATGAGCAGGCGCAAAGGCAATGCTGGATGTTGGGTCTGGGTGTGTTCTAGCAGCTCTGGCGGTGAAGGCCTTTGCCATGAGCTTGTTGGGCTGGCAGTTGTGATGTGTGGCTGCGAGTGTGTTCTGCAGGGACATGGTTGTGCCGTGTTGCTGGTGGGTTAGGGTGTGATGGTGTTTGTGTCCTGCCGGCTGTCATGGGATATGGGGTTTGCGCTAAGGATACATCATTATGGCGCTTGGGGTAGTGGATTCAGCTGTGGGGTCGCGTGGTATCGCTGTGGCGTTCCTGGTGTTTTCTGTAACTGCTGAGTGACGGAGGTGGTGGCGTTTTGGTTGCGTTGGGTGCACCAGTGCTTGGGATTGGGTGAAGGTGAAGTTAAGGTTTGGTATGATGTGTCAACATAACACGACTGTATCTGGTGTTTAAGGGTTTGGCCCTGGCTCTAGTGGTTGCAGGATGGTGCTTTCTCCTGGGTGCAGTGCTTGGTGTTTGGGGGGACCCACACAGGCTGTGATGGTAGTTGGGGTACAGGGATTGCTGTGGTGATGGCTTGTGCAGACCTCCGCGCCTTTTATTCATCAAAACAGCCTCCAGAGGAAACACAATAGTGCCCCTCCCCAAAGCTTAAATAACTGAGGCAGCCCTGCACACCCTCGTATCCTGTGGGCGGGGATGCTGAGTGTTTTGTGGGGCCTGGCGTGTGTATGAACCTGGCAGTTGACCTTTCTCAACCATTGCTGCCCACAGGAGGGAAGGCACCTCCACTCCTTCTCTGGCTGGTAGGCATGGTGGGGTGAGGCAGCATCTACTTTCAGAGTTTGTCTCTCAGCCTGACCCCCTCCCGGAACCCTCCAACGGAGGGCAGCCCCACCTCTGCCCCGTGAGGGTCCACTCTCTTGAAATGATTGCCGAACTCCTACTCATGCTTTGAAGCCTAACTCCTCTTCCAGGAAACCTTCCCTGATTGACTCCCTCTCTTCCATCTGCCCCAGCCCTGATTGATTTCTGCCCATTTGGGGTTCTGTTACCCCTTGCCACCGGGACCACTCACTCTCAACTTTGCATTTTGCCTCCCCCCGGATTTCCTTTTTTCTTGATAAGCATTTATTGAGGGCCCAAAATTTGCCAGCACTTGGGCAAGCAGGCGAATAAGACAGTGTCCCTGCCTTCGTGGGAGGGAGACAGACACCAATCAAGTATCCACATCAGTGTGTAATTACACACTGGGAGGGTGTTATGAAGCTAAGAGATATGGTGGCTGGAGGCCCAGCAGCCAGGGAAGTGGCCTGAGGTGGGCCGGGCAGGGTGGCTGTAAGCTGGAGACTGGAGTGAGGTGGAAGCGGGTAGGGGAGAGCGGACAGGCCTTTTGCGGAGGAAGCCGATCGTGAACTTCTGAAGGAAGAGACCCAGCTGTCTGGCTTGATGGTGACTCCAGGCCCGGGTGACTGCAGACGGGTCCCAGCTTGTTCTGTCCCCAGGATCCCATCCAGCCCTGCGTGGGCCACACTGCAACATCCCGTCAATCAGAAAGGAGGTGTCTGCAGGGTGTGCCTCAGGGCCATTTTAGCACCAGTCAGGAGAGCGAATGAGGCGCTTGTCCTGGGTCCCTCTTTCAGCTCTGACTTGAACACCCTTTGGGCAGAGGCCAGAATGGTACGGGCATCTGAGCCCCAGCAGGATGTCTGGGGTTGGCACCTCGCAGCATCCGTGAAGCAGAGAGCCTGGGGGAGCCCCCTGCCCCCCTCTGGTGAAAGATCCCCATAGTGCTGCAGCTTACTAATTGTGTACACTGGCCCCCCCTTTTCCTCACCTGCAAAATGGAGCTAAATATATCACATACTCCTGGGGGTTGTAAAGTTTACGGGTAGCGCACTTAGCCGTGGGCCTGGCACCGAGTAAGGACTCCATAAAGATTTGCTGCTACTGTCATCTTTCTGGGGTTGGTCCCGTGATGACCTGCCTGACCACAGTTATCACATCTGAGCATTGAGATGGGGTTGGATGATTTCTCAGACTCCCAGCTTTGACATTTGTTCATTCATTCAGCATGCAGCCTGCACCCTTCGTGAGCCAGGCTCTTCTCGGGGTGCCAGGTGTTCAGGGATGAGCATGGCTGGTTCCTACCCCACGTGTGATCCTACTGCTGGGCAGGGTCTGAGCCGCCCCCCACCTCCTGCCTCTGCCCTGTGCTGATCCTGGGCACTCCCCTTTGTAGCTAGGCCCTGTCGGCCTGCTCAGAAAATGGCTGAGATGGTTTAGGACCCGCTCAAGGGAGTCATTGAGAGGAGGCTGCTGGTTTGGCAGCGGATGGCCTTTTGCCCAGGGGTTGAGTTCTGTCTCTTGATCTCAGAGTCCGGTGGGAAACTGCTTCACAGTATAGGTTCCAGGCCCCACGCCCAGGTATTTGCTTGGGTCTGGGGCTGCGATTTGGCCCTGTGCTTGGGTGGCTCTGATGCCTCTGGTCCACAGGCTGGCATTTGGGGGCCATGAATCCCCATCGAACAGAGAGGAAACTGAGGCCCGGGGGTAGGGGTGGGGACTTGGCCAAGGCCCCAGAGTGGGTGAGTGGCAGAGCTGAAGCCTCAATCTGAGACTCTGGACTCCAAGTCCAATGCTCTTCCCATTGTACAGCATGGCCTTTGGGGGTGGTTGCTCCACCTCAGCATTTTCCAGGGTCTAGGTGGGCTCGTCTGAGACTCAGGCCATGACCCAGCTGAGTGCCACGTTCCTCCAGTCAGAGCAGGGAGAGCCAAAGCCGGTGCTGGCAGCTGTCAGGCAGACACAGATGGATGGAACTGGTTACACAACCTCACCTGGACCGGCCTCCCCTTTCCTCCTTGGTGGGGTGTGTTCACGGGCAGCTGAGGGGTGTGTGAAGGGTGTGTAGGGGTGAGGCAGGGCAGCTCCCTGCTGTGAATGCCCCAACACCCTCTGGACAGCCTCACGAGGCAGAACTTTCACCCGTTTTCAGTTTCACTGCAGAAGCCCTAACTACAGTCCCGTGGGGGCAGAGGCATCAGAGAATGCCCTTCTGTGGGTCCCCAGAAAGCACAGCAGTAATAAGAGGGGAGATGGAGCCCCCTGCCCAGGTTCTCCTCCCCATTTTCATCACTGACTTATTGCATCACTGGGACCGTTTCGCTGGCTCTTTGACTTTTCAGTTTCCTTCCCTTCAGAGGGGCTCAATCGTTTTTACCCTGTCCACTGCCCAGGATGCTTGGAAGATGCAGTAGAGTGAGGCTTCCTGGAAGGAAGAAAGGTCATGACTGAGATGGCACAGGAGCTGAAACTCTCCTTTCGGCACCCATGGTGAACAGAACTAATCAATCACCACACTTTTCCCCATGAACCAGGACAGGCCTCAGAATCCTTCGTGGAGCAGTGCTTCAGGCAGTCCTCCAATCACTTGGAGCTGGCACCTGAGATGAACATTCTCTAAGAGGTCTAGAAAGGGATGCTGAGTCTGCAGCTGGGCATGTCTTGCGTTGAAGGCTTTAGCTAGTGATACCCACTCCTCTTCCTCTGTCCCTGGATGGAAGCTAGGAAGTCCTCCGGGCTCTGGATCTCTGTGGCTTATCTGATCTGCATCCGCCTTTGGACCTCCTTCTTCCATTTCCCTTTTCCCCCTGTATCTCCCTCCACAGGTAGCACTGAAGGGAATTGTGGCATTAGGTGCACTGGCTGGTCTAAATGGGAAGTAAATCAAGTGAGATATAGAAATCAGTTAATAGAGTTGTCCACATTTCCGCTCTCTGGCGTCCTCTAAACATCTTCCAACACAACCAAGCTGTCTGAGGCCAACATTGCCCCCTAGTGGTTGGCATCGAGAGAGCACTGGCTACCCAGGCCTCTTCCCACCACCTCCTTTCTTCCCTGCCAAGCCAGGACCCCACCCCTTTTCCTCCATCATTGTTATTAGCATCCTCATTCAAGGATATTTCCTCTGGACCCTCTCTGCACTCTGTTCTAACTCTAACAGATATCCTAGAAAAGAGAGCAGAGTGTAGGTGATGAAGGTGATGAAAGACCACTGCACTGGAAGTAGGAAGAGCTGAACTACAGACTCATTTCCATTGCTAGCTTATTGTGTGACCGTGGGCAAATTCCTTTTCTTCTGCGGGCCTTAGTTTCTCCACCTGTGCTATGGAAATTTTGCCTGTGTGTTTCCCTCAAGGGGTACCAAAACCTTTTTAGGCTGGACAGCTTTCATTATGCAGAACGCATAGCTTCCCAGGCCCCTGAGTTGAATCATTGTGCCAACCTGGAACTCCCAAATGCCCCTGGCAGTGGTTCCCCCCGTGGTTGGTATCCATAGACCGAGGGCTCTTGAGATCATGAATGAGGTGGATGCTGGCCTGGGGAGACTCGGGCAGGCCGTTGGTACCAGCTGCAACTGAGCTGCAGTGAATTCATCCAGGGCCCTGGGAATGACCCACCCAGGGGCCAGCACTGTAGAGTAACAGAGGGACCGTGGCCTCAGCACTTAGACCTGAGTTCATATCCCTCTTTGGCCACTTGCTGGCTCTGTGGCTTCAGACAGGTTTGAATAGGACTGTGTGTGGTTCTCAGGGGAGGATGGAAATAGCCCGGTAACCTTTTCCCTTTGGCAGCGGACAGGGTGAGTCTCTCCAGGCTGCTTGTACTCTGTACACACACACACATGCACATGCTCACGCTCTCACGCTCCCGCCTCGTTCCTGCCGCTGAGTCCTAATCCTCCCCTCCGCCCAGCTCTTGCACAGTAGGGACAACCATGTCCCGGTGTACTTCACTTTTTAGTTTGCTAGAGGGAAGTTATTATTTCCATTTTGCAGGTATAGGTCCTAAGGCTCAGAAAAGGTGACAAAACTCACCTCAGTGAAGCAGCAAGGCCGGGGCTGGAGCTCAGTCTGAATGCATTTTTGCTGTTGTATTTATTGCCGAGGCAGTTTCGTGGTTTGCTGCGTCTACTATTAGTCAAGCAAGTATGTGCCAGGGCTTTAGAGTAATTTTCTCAGCCATCTCTCTCTCTCACACACAGTCTGCCCACTTTACAGATGGGGAAACTTCTGAGGAAAGTCCCAAAGCACATGCCAAGACCTCTCAGGTTGGCACAGCCAGGATCTAAGGCCATTCTTTGTCTCCAGAGCCTGTTTCCCTCGCCCCCAAGCTCTACTATCTCCTTCCAAAAGCCCACCGCCTCCTGGACCGTTGCCAGCCCCGCTCAGTAGTAAGGCCTGGCCGGAGCTGTGCTGACAGCCAGGAGTGGGAGGGGGCTTGCTGGGATCCATGCCCAGGAATGTGTTGGGAAATTCCACTACCCTCCCACGCTGCCCTCCCCTGCTTGGAGGGAAGAGTTAAGTGTCTGCCTTGTCTCTCATGGATCACGGAGGCATCTTCACTCCTTTTACAGCCTGGGTCTCCTCGGAAACTGCCCGTGGCCTGCCCCCTCCCCCTGCATCCTAACTTCTTGCCTTCTTTGGTCCTCTCTCCCCATGAGGGCCGCACTGCCCCATCCTCCTCCCAGAGCTGTAGCTCCCCAAGAGAGGAGCACTTGGAAGTAGAGATTTAAAGCTCTCTTCTTAAAATACACACACGCACAGAGTGTCCAGTTGCTCACACGCATTGACCAGCATCACCTGGGTCTCCGCGGATGTCTGTGCACATCATAGAGCGTGGCATAAGGGGGGCAGCCCCCGAACCAAAAAGGGGGAGGAGGCCCACGTTCCCAGCAGGAAGACTTTAGTCTATCTCTTAGCCCCAGCCTGCAACTCGGCTCCCTGATTCCTCCTAGACCTCCAGTGGCCAGAGAGACCCTGGACGTGGCGAGAAGAGGCCCAGAGCAGAGCTCCCAGGCTTTCTGGGTCAAGAAGGCTGCAAGGCTATCTCGTTAAGACCCCGCCCACCATCTCGTGCTTGCATCCCCCGCTTGCATCCCCCGCTGTCCCACCAGGCAGCCTGTGTTTGTACACACCAGGTCACAGAGCCCTCGTGATCTCACAAGGCTGCCTGTGACCATCTTTGGGCAGCTCTGATTGTCACAAGCACTTCCGTAGGATAAATGAGCTGCCATGTCAGCTCCCACCCTTGGCCCTGGCTCAGCTTCTTGGGACCTCACAGAAGCTGAGCGACCTTGGGACCTTCTTGTTCACTCCTCCTGCAAGTCACAGCCCTTCATGTCCCCAGGTTCCCCTGCAACACCCGAGGCCAGGCATCCGGGATCTGTAACTGCCTGGCTATGGCTGGGGGATTTCAGGCAAGAGCTGGCACTCAGTTTCCTTGTTAGTAAAAAGGGAAGTGTGACCTCAGAATCATGCCCAAGTTTCCAGAATTCCATGGAAAGAGATTATCCAGAAGGTTCTAGAAACTTCTCACAGGGAGGTGACTGGTGCCCATTGTCTGCGTTTGACAAGTTTACTCGCAGACCAGTCTTTTAGGGAGCAGGTGCCCAAGAAATCACTCGCAACAAGACCCAGTGTTTGAATGTCACAGATTGAAGGGTCCACGCTGGCCCTTCCTCAGAAAGGTCTTCCCCGGATTTCTCTTAACTACTAGATGAAGTCCAGGAGAGGCCCTGTCACCATCTGATCCCAGCCAGGCCCCAAATCTGGGGGCAGTCCATGGAAGAGTCCTGAATTTTGAATCCTGTCTCTGCTGCGTCTTGGGTGCACGTCACAAATCACCAAGCGTTTCTGAACTTGAGTCTCCCCATCTTTTAGGTGGGGGCTGAGGGTTGTAAGAATTCCGCAGGATGCATGTAAGTACCTGGTGCATCATAAGTGCTCAGTAACCGGAAAACAACAATCATTCCCATGCCTGGGGAGGGGCTGCCTCTTCTGCCCCCAGAGTGTTGCTGGACCACCTCAGGCACTGCACAACATTCATGCCTTTAGGTTTTTATTGAGCATCTACTGTATACTGGACACTGAGGATACAACAGTGTAAGACTGACAGGCCGCTGCATCCATGGAGCTCTCTAGAAACACAGAAACAAGGAAACAAATCAGGAGACATTGGTGACAAACTGTGGAACAGTGATGGGTGCAGAAAGAGGAAATAATGGTGGGGAGGATGGGCATCAGGAAAGGCTTGTTCCAGGATTGACTTGCCTCCAGGCAAGAAAGAGCATTTGAAAGCCTGGAGGGTTACTGAGAGGAGGGTGGTGTGGTGGGAACAGGGAAGGGAGATGTGAGGCAGGTCCCAGAGGTGGCAAGGTCAGGGCATGCACTGAGCCCCGTGGTGCTGTGTCCCAGTATCTTGGCTCCAGGGCCGCTCAGTGCTCAGTGATGTTTGATAAAGGAGTACATGGAGCCCGCTCCCAGCCCTTCCACGTGGGAGCTCTCCCGTTTCACTTGGCATTTGCCAACACCCTCTGGCTGGCAGCAAGTGGGTGACTATTTCCCTGCACCCAAAGCTGAAAGGAGAACTGGCTGAAAGGGCCTTCGTCCTGGGCAGGGTGGAGGGAGTGGAGCCTGTGATGAACTCCCAGGCCTGTTACTGCTGCAGAGTTTGGGGGTGGGCAGGAGTGGGGTGCAGAGCCGTGTGGGGTTAGGACGTGGTCAGCCCACACACCCAGAGAGGCGAAGCCCCCAGCACAGGTTCTAACACGGGGATGAGCCCATATGGAGAGCAGTGGGAGCTGAGTGTGGCCCTAGGCCTGTCGGGTGCAGACTCCCAACCTGACCTCTCTCAACAGTCCTCTGTAAGACCCAGGTTGGCTCGCCTGCCCTTGAATTGGGTGTAGGATTTCAAGTCAAACATTACCCAGTGTTTGGTAGGCAGAGTCCAAGAGTGGGAGGAGGATGTCTGGGTTCTGGTCTGGCTCTCCACCGTCTCGCCATTGAACCTGAGACAGGGCCCTTCTCCCTCATCTGTGTGGTGAGAGGTCTGACCTCGGAGTCTCTGAGGTCCTTCTTGCTCTGACAGTCTATTATTCTAGTTTGTGTGTTTGTTTGTTTTTAAATTTATTTATTTATTTATTTATTTTGGCTGCGTTGGGTCTTTGTTGCTGCACGCGGGCTTTCTCTAGTTGTGGTGAGAGGGGGCTACTCTTCGTTGCAGTGCCTGGGCTTCTCATTGCGGTGGCTTCCCTTGTTGCGGATCACGGGCTCTAGGCACACAGGCTTCAGTAGCTGTGGCACGCGGGCTCAGTAGTTGTGGCTCACGGGCTCTAGAGCGCAGGCTCAGTAGTTGTGGCGCACGGGCTTAGTTGCTCCGCGGCATGTGGGATCTTCCCAGACCAGGGCTTGAACCTGTGTCCCCTGCATTGGCAGGCAGATTCTTAACCACTGGGCCACCAGGGAAGCCCTAGTTTGTTTGTTTCTTTGTTTTTTTAATAAATTTATTTATTTTATCTATTTATTTTTGGCTGCGTTGGGTCTTTGTTGCTGCGCGTGGGCTTTCTCTAGTTGCGGCGAGCGGGGGCTACTCTTCATTGTGGTGCGTGGGCTTCTCATTGTGGTGGCTTCTCTTGCTGTGGAGCACAGGCTCTAGGCGTGCGTGCTCAGTAGTTGTGGCACGTGGGCTCAATAGTTGTGGCTCGCGGGCTCTAGAGCGCAGGCTCAGTAGTTGTGGCACACGGGCTTAGTTGCTCTGCAGCATGTGGGATCTTCCCAGACCAGGGATCGAACCTGTGGCCCCTGCATTGGCAGGCGGATTCTTAACCACTGAGCCACCTGGGAATTCCCTATTCTAGTTTTTTCTAGTTTTGCAGAATGGTGGCAGAGGAGGGATATTTGTGGGGGAGGGCGGTGTATAGTATGAAGCATGACGAATCTCAAAAAATTATGGATACTTCTGAATGCTTGGCTATATTAGTAGAAGTCTGGCTCCTAGAACTAGGGAGGAGATGGTACTTTCAACAAAGTAGGCAAACAGATGTGCTCTCAGAGAAAGAGGAACAAAAGGCAAGATAACTTGAAACCAGGTGTTGTTCCAAATGGCAGGAGCTGTAAAGTGTGCAACCAGAGGAAACAAGGTTCGGGGAGGGCGTGAGCTGCCCGCAAATATTTGACATGGAGAGGGGTGGCAATGGAGAATGGGAGTCATAAGAAGAGGTTCCAGCTCAGGCAAAGAAGGAGCTTTCCAAATGCCCAGAACTGTCCCAGATGGAATGAGCTGGCCTTCCTTGGATGGTAGGGCATTTCCCATCATGGGAGGTATGAGAGGGCAAGTGGGATGGATACCTGGCAGGTTGGCTGTGATGATTCTTTTCTTTTTTTAAATTTTATTTAGCAGTAGAGTTTTTTTTCTTCCTTTTTCTTTTTTGAATTTTATTTTATTTATTTTTTTTATACAGCAGGTTCTTATTAGTCATCCATTTCATACATATTAGTGTATACATGTCAATCCGAATCTCCCAGTTCATCACACCATCAACCACCACCCCTGCCGCTTTCCCCACTTGGTGTCCATATGTTTGTTCTCTACATCTGTGTCTCTATTTCTACCCTGCAAACCGGTTCATCTCTACCATTTTTCTAGATTCCACATATATGCATTAATATACAATACTTGTTTTTCTCTTTCTCACTTACTTCACTCTGTATGACAGTCTCTAGGTCCATCCATGTCCTACAAACGACCCAGTTTCTTTCCTTTTTATGGCTTGCTGGTTCTAGATGGCTGCCATTCTATGACCTGGGTTCAGGTCCGACACCTGTAGTGTGATCCAGAGACAGTCACTTAACCTCCGTGTGCCTCAGTTTCCTTATGTGAAAAGGAGAGAGAATACCTGTCTGCCTCTCAGCCTTGTTGTCCAGGTTAGCTGAGGTGATGGCTGTGGAGTCCTTTGTGTGGTACAGCCACAGACATGAGCAAGGGATAATTATCAGTTCCCCCCCCACCTGCGTTGTCTGCTTACCACCGTGCTGACGTTTGGTGGTGGGCAGGGAGTGGAGAATCCCTGTTCTCATAGCTCAAGCTGACTGATCTATATAGTGAGCTTCTGCCTTAAGGAATTGAGTCTTTGGGGGCAGCAGAGTGAAGAGTAGATACTAAAGCAGGTATGGCAAAAGCTGGCACGAGTGCTGACATTTTGTCTGGCCGGGGCAGACATCACCGTACTCTCTCCTGCAGATCCTTACCCACACGATGATAGCTACTACTAACTTGTATCTGACTTGTGAGATAGACTCTTAGCTACCCCTAAATAAAGGAAACTAATTACTAATGCCATTCTTGGTCAGTGCCAAGCAAGTGACTCAGTAAATGCATTAAGGGAAGTGTTTGCATTGGTGGGGAGTGGGGGCCAGGACAGCTGCGGACTAAATTAAATGTCTGGGAAAGCCTCTTGGTGGAGGTGGTAGTGGGCCGAGTCCAAGACGGAGGGGAGAGAAGAGAGAAGCAAGAAGGGCACTCCAGGCCATTGGCACGGCATAAGCAAAATCCCGAGTGGTGCTGGGCTGTGAGTGAGGCTCGTCTCGTGATCACCTTGGGGCTGTGGTGAGCTCTGGCCTGGGAGTCCTGTCCCTGCTCTGCTGTCCGTTTATTATGTGACCTTGGGTAAGGCCCATTCCTTTTGTGTAAGGTAAGGGACGAGCGTTGGTCTCATATCCTCAAAGCCGTAAAGAAGCTTTAAAAAATAAACATTGCTGCAAAGACCGGTGCACGCATGCACCCTTCTCCCCAGGCAGTGACTTCCTAATGAATGCCTTGTTGGTAGCATATTAAAGTGTGACCCAAATGACTCAGAAATCTGGGGGCTGGAAGCAGTAACTACACCAGGATTGTTATTGAGGATGGAAGCAAGATGTGGGCTGAGTGGGGACTGAGCTTGACAGATCCCTGGATTTCTAGAGGATGGAGTATTTTCCCTGAGATCAGCAGAAGATCTGGGTCCAGAGCAGCTGAGCTGGGTATTTGGGCCTCTGCACCTTTTCAAGGCGCCCTTTCATTCTTCGCCAAGAGGGAGGGGAGGCTGGGTATGGGCAGGAGGGCTGACAGGTTCTCATCTATTTATAGCTGGGATTTGGGCTCATGCGGCCCTGGGTGCTGGGATGGCCCTGATGCCTGGCCTCACCAACCAATCACGGGACGGCGTGCCCTAGAGTCCTGCACATTAGCAGGTGCCCTAATGTGAACCCACAGAGCTGGCCTGGGCTCTGGCCAGATGCTCAACATTCCCTCCTGATTCCCAGCAGGCCTCTGGGGGGCTGCCAAGTGCTGGCTGGGACAGAGGTGGGGAGGGGGGCAGAAAAGAGGAAGGGAAGAAAGACCTAGTGTGGAGGCATCTGGTGGGGCTGTCCTGGCCAGTGGTTCCAAGCTCGCAGGGTGGAAAGAAGGTCAAGGTGCTTAGGGCAGAGATTCTGGGATGGGCATCGCAACTCCTGGGTCACAGTATCAGGGTCACATGGGAATTAGAGAGAGAGAGAGAGAGAGAGAGACACTGATGGCCCACCCAAGCCTTCCTCAACCTTGGGACACATCTCTTTCCTTCCTGCCACACGCAACACCCCAGAAGTCCATTAGTTAATTTCCACTGAGATGCACAGCCACCAGCAGGATTATAGTGGGAATTTGTCATGACCAGTCAGCCCATCTACCCCATTTTGCCCTGCTGGCAAACAATCAGTCCAATCCATTTGCTTCTCTTCATTTTACTTCCTTTCACTTAGCAGCCACTTTGTCACGCTGGCCTATGGGACAGCCACCCAGTTGGGCCTCCTGCTGCCATTTTTGTCCCCATCTCCACGTGGCAGCCAGAACACAGAGCTATCTTGTCACTGTCCTGCAGAAATCCTCTCAGTGGAGCCCCATGATCATGGGGCAAAGGCCAACCTCCCCATCATGGCCTAGAAGTCCTTCAGGATGCTTCCCCATCATCCCTCCTAGGGCCCCTGACCCTCACTCCAGCCAACTGAACTTTTCTCAGTTCCTTCTCTTTGTGTTCTAATTGCCTGGGCACTGATCTGGGGCACCATCTGACTGGATGGTGGGGACTCCATCTTTCTATCACTGCTATATCCCTAGAAGCATGGCTCAGGTTAGCACTGAAATGACAGTTTGGGAAAGAAGAAAGTGTATGTGCTCTCAGGACGACAGGTTTTCTCCATACTGGTGTTCAGGGTTCAGGAGCCTAGAGAGAAGCCCCACCCAGGGTAGCAAGAACCCTAGGTCCCAGGCAGGCCTCTTCCTTTGGGGCCTCAGTCTCCCATCTGTACAATGGGGATTGGACCAGACTCCCTCATCTGAGGGCCATTCCAGTTCTAAAGGTAGGACAGAAAAAAGACAAAGAGGCTAATAGCATGGACTTTGCAGCCATACTGACCCAGATTTGAATCTTGGCTTTCATCACTTGCTGGGCAGGTGATCTTTCTGAACCTTGGTTTCTTCGTCGTGAAAGAGGTGGAGATACTCCTTTCTGCCGTCTCAAATGAGACAGTGTACTACTGCCTGACACTTAGTAAGCACACAATAAACAGGGGCCCCTCCTTTTTAGTTTACAACCTGATGAGGGAACGTGGCAGTTCAAATGACTCACAAATTTTGATCATTAAGAAAAGTTCTTTTTTTCTCCCCTTAACTTTTAGTGCCAAGTATTTATAGAAAGACCGCTGTGCATTTCGTCTTGCCCTCTACTCAGCCTCTCCTGAGATCCCAGTCTCCCTCTTCACACACAGCGTAAAGACCTTTTGGTCTCCTGATGGTGTCACACAAGTGGTTCAGATGTGTCTGTGGAGCCTGCTGTTGTTAGCGTTGTGACTGTCGGGGGCTTGTGGTGCCCCAACTCAGGCTGGCATTAAATGAGGCCAGAGTTTACAATCATTTGCTGACTGTCCCCTCACATCTACGAGGTTAGCTGCCCAAGGGGCTGGGCTGGGCTGGGCTAGGCTTAGAGCAAAGGCAAGCCAAGGACCAAGCCCGACACCCATTCTTTTTTTAAAAAAATATTTATTTGGTTGCACCGGGTCTTAGTGGCTGCATGCAGGATCTTCGTTGCCATGTGCGGGATCTTTAGTTGCGGCATGCAGACTCTTAGTTGCGGCATCCCTGACCAGGAATTGAACCCGGGCCTCCTGCATTGGGAGCACGGAGTCTTAGCCACTGGACCACCAGGGAAGTCCCCTGACAACCACTGTTGATGGGAAGATGCCCCAGTGGCAGCAGCCAAGTCTTCCTGGACACCCTGTCACAGGGTGGCCTTATGTCTAACCCCAGCGGCATGCATGCTGCAGACTGCAGAGGCTGGAATTTGAGACCGTCAGGGGAGGAATGTCTTAGGTAGCAGGAGGGTTGGAGGAGAATTCAGAGTGGAGACCATCAAACGGTAGTAAATGTCGGTGAAATAAATAAAGGAATGAATGAACAAACGAATGAAGAGAGGTCCTCTGCCAATAGAAGCAAAATTGCCTTCCAGGCCTCAGAAGCTAGACCATTAACTCCCTTGGCTCAAGCCTTAGCAATTTTATTAGGTACCTAGAGTAGAAAAGAGACATCAGTAGAAAACCACAGAGTTAAGCTCAGTGATTCTCAAACTTTTAAAATTTTACCCCAACATGCATGTTAGAGAACACAGGCTCGCTCCTCTATGCCTGCCCAGTTTATCAGCTGTGGCATGGGTGAGAGAAGCTGCAGGGGTCATGTGCCCGCTGGAGATCTTTTCTACCCACATCAGAATGTGAGTATTCAACTGTTAGGATTGTTGTGGTTATAAATGAAAGAGAGCTGACTCAAAGTCACCCCCCAAAAAGGAATTTATTGGGTCCCATAACTGGAAATGTGGGGTTCAGGTTCAGTTTGATCCAAAAGCACCATCTCTCAACTCAGCTTTCCTTTTATTGGGGCTCCATTCTCATACAGGTTCTTCCCAGTCAATTGAAAAAATGGCCACAAGGCCTCTCATGGATCAGCTTAGCAACTGCAGTCGGAGGAGAGCATTTCTTTTCCACTAGCACCAGCTAACATCCTGGGACTGACTCTCATTGTCTAGATTGGGGGATATATTTTCAGCCCTGAGCCGGTAATGATGTCTGGCAGTGTGGCTCTCTGACTGCCCAGGACTAGGTCATGGGCCCACCTCTGGAGCAAGAGTGTGTATGTAGGTTCAGTGTCACTGACCCATGAGCTCCAACATTGGAATGTATTGTTCTCCAGAGAGATGGTGGAGGGATAAAAACCCTTGTGCCCATTGAACTGCTCCACTTTACATTAAAAACCAAATCATCCTCCAGGTTGGGATTTTAAAATGGGATTAGTAAGTAATTACCTACCATACCTTTCACCAGTGTCCATAACCACACAGAGGAGACCTGCTCATGTCGAATGCCTCCCCCAATGACTGACATGATTGCCAGTCATGATGGTGAGGCTGTAGGGTCAGCTGTAAGCAAGGCATCCTTGTTGGGCAGTTTCTTGGATGTAGGGAAAGATGGATGCTGTTGTGACCACATTCTACTCACAGGGACACTATAATCTATGAGAAGGATCTGCAGGGAGCTTGACGTATGTAGTAATGTGGCTAGGCTATGGGTACCCCTGTCTCCCAATCATAACTAAGTTTGGATGTAATCCGAGTTTGAATAGAAGGTTCTGTCTATACAATGAAAGGTTTGATCAGCTACCATGTGTGATCAGTTGATAAGGACTGTCAAGAGTACTGTGTTGGAGAGTCCAGATCTATGCTCAGGCTCAGTAGGAAAGAGGCCTATGATTGATTAGCAGTGTCTGCCATGGGCAAAGGCACTGAAAGTGGTGGCATGTTTGTTGTGTGGTAGACATTCCTGCCCTTTTTTTTTTTAGCTTTCTCACTTTAGATATGAGTCAACAGAACAAATGGAGGTAACTTCAGGTCTCAAAAGAGAAGCAAAGGCAAAATGGGGACTTGCCTGGGAGGTACATTGAGACTTATGCTGGCTGTGTGTCCTTGCGGAATTCATTTTCCCTGTTTTTTTCCCTCGCTTTTCTCATCTGCAGACTGGGACAAATGATCCAGTCCTGTGGACCAAGCAGGGCTGTTATGAGGATCAAATGAAGTAATAAATGTGAGATCATTTTATCATACTTATTATAACAGCAAGCAGTTAAATGACACTTTTTATGGCCAGGTACTGTTCTAAGTGCTTTACTTATATCCTCATTAAATCCTCAAAGTAACTCGGTGAAGTAGCTACTATTGTTATCCTCATTTTATATGAAATGATATTTAGGTGCAGACATTGTCACACGCTCAAGATCACATAACTCTGGGAGTAGGGTTCAGACCCAGGCAGCCTAGTTATAATGTCACTGCTTTGAATCCCTTTATTATGCATTATGATGCTTCTCACTGTAAACTGTCAAGTGCACCTGAAAGGGATTACCTAAAGCAGTACCTCTAATTCTTTTCTTGCTAGGAGATGCCTCACATGTCTACTCTCTCATTAAGACCCATGGAGATTGCTATGGTCTATGTGTGAACCCTTCACGGCTCAATGACACCTTTCTAAGACCTTTTGGGGGTTAAGAAGGGGGAAGCTAAGAGTCTACCCCTGATCTCCAGTCATACTGCCTGGGTTCATCTCCTGGCTCTACCACTTCCTAGCTGGGTGACCTTGAGCAAGTTACCTAACCTCTCTGAGCTTCAGTTTCCTCACCTGTAAATAGGGGTGGTAGTCATACCTACTGTGTAGGATTAGTGTAGGGAGTAAATGAGATAATGTAAGAGCTGTGCTTGGTAACATATTAAATACTCAGTATGGGTGATGGTGGAGGGAGCGGTGTAGAGGTTAAAGGGACCTGAAATGGTGGGCATGGGTTGCCCCTCTCAGGACGGGGCAGAGCACCAGGACTTTTTTTCTGCAGCATCATTTATTATGATGCCCTGGTCAGCTCTGAGCAAATTCTCCCCTCTCAGGTAAAAGCTACCGCCCACACCCTCAGCCCCCAGACTTTGGACTCAATAACCCCTCTGGGGGTGCCTCTTTTCTCACCCCTGCATGTCTCCGCCAGCTCTTCCCGATACATTCGCTCAGCCGGCAGCTGTACTCCCTGTCCATCCTGCCGCAGCCCCCATCCAGCCAAATCCAGGGTGAGCTGATCTGCAGCCTGCATTTCCTGGGGGCCTTTGAGGCTTAGAAGTTATAATAAAAAGAGCACAACCGGAAGAGATTCTGATTCTAGGATGAGGCATCTGGAAGTATACAAGTGCCCTTGTTTTTGGACCTGATGAAATAAAGAAGTGAGTGACAAAGCTTATAGAGGATTTGCTTTCCCGTCAGTCACTCTGAGTGCAAATTCCCTTCTGTTGGGAGTTGGTCTCAGTGACCCCACCTGTGCAGTGGGACCTGGCAATCCATGGGCAATGCGTGACATATACAGATTCCTAGGCTGGGGCAGGAATCTGGACAGTAGACAGTAATGATTGCTTCATCACTTGGAAGCTTGTTTAAAATGTAGATTCCTGGGTCTCCCCCAGAGATGGATTCAGGGCCTCTGGGGTAAGGCCCAGGAAACTTGCATTTTTACAAGCTTCCTCAGGAGATTCTGCAGCAGGTGGTCAGAGAACCACCTTGAGAAATACTGAGTCCTACTTTATTTATTTATTTTTTTTTTTGCGGTACACGGGCCTCTCACTGTTGTGGCCTCTCCCATTGCAGAGCACAGGCTCCGGACACGCAGGCTCAGCGGCCATGGCTCACGGGCCCAGCCGCTCCACGGCATGTGGGATCTTCCCGGACTGGGGCACGAACCCACGTCCCCTGCATCGGCAGGCGGACTCTCAACCACTGCGCCACCAGGGAAGCCCCTGAGTCCTACTTTAGAATATCCTTTGATTCTATTAAGTTTCTCCTTAACTCCCCTTTCTCAGCCACCCCACCTTCAGCTCTTGGGGGAGGTGAAAGACCCTGCAAGACCTCCCCGCAAAACTCTCGCTTAAAAGTTTCTAGAGATGACCCTCTGCTTCTTCGTGAGCTCCCCATCCCTGTTGGTGTGCAAGGGGCTCCAGAGACTGCCTGCTTGGATTGGCGCCGGTGAGCCGACCCAGTGCAGATCTCCTGGTGCTGAGATTCTGTGATTTCATTGCCTGGAGAGGCAAGTCTTTTATAGCAAAAGTCAATTTCTGCAGAATGAATGGTAATTAGCGAATATTAGAGCTAGAAGGGAGTTTTAGTTTTCCACTGTAGGACTTTCTTCCCCCCTGCAGTTGCTCTTAACCGAAGGCCCAATGAGTAGAGGAGACTAGGAGAGCTACTCTCATTGGCCTGGTGTCTGGCAGTCCCCTTCCCCTGTTTTACAGCCTTTTACAGATTAAAATAATGAGGGACCTTATCCCAGTGCCTTGTGGTTTTTCTGTTTAAATATAAAAGGATACATCTATAAAAGCTTCACTCATTCAACAAGCATGGGATGAATGAGCGCCTGCTGGCCCCAGGTGACCCCAGGACACACATCATAATCCCCTGGCCTTGTATTCAAAGCCTCCCCACGGGGAAGTGATGCTAAAGCCACAGAGGGACGTGAGCTGGGCAGATGGTGTCCTCCAGCAAGACTTGGGAGGGCAGGGTTTTGAAGAGAACAGAGTGACCGTACTAGGGAAGTGGGGGGGGCGGGTGGAGTGGTGGAAGATAGAGCACCATATACAAAGGTGCTGAGGTAGGACCATTCAGGGTGTTTGGAGTAAAGGGTGGGGAGGGTCAGGGCAGGAGGCTGTAAAGTGGGAATTGGCAAATAGGTCTGGCATGGAGAGTCCTTCCAGTTCTCCTGAGGGAGATTTCTGATCCTTCAGGGATGGGATGGGTACAGGGGGAGGCAGAATTCTACCTTCTTGGGACCTCTAAGACGTGGGGTCCCCACCCCTTCACTCTTCACAGCAGCTCCCCAGAGGGAAGGGTCAAAGAGAAGGCCAAGACCACCTCCCAGAATGAATCCATCCCACTTTGGGGATGGAGTAGGGATGGGACCCGGAGTCTGAGTGTCATTTAAGGAATGTGATTTTATGGAGACACTGCCGCCAGAGAGCTGGGGTCGAATCCTGGCTGGCTGCACTGCTTTTGCCTCTCTGTAACAGCCTTTGTGACTAAGTTTTTCCGTCTGCAAACTGGACCATTAATTTCTACCTCAAGGATTGATGTGAGGCTTAAAGCATCTGCTGTTGAAGGATAGGAACCGGAGTGGAGCACAGGCTCGGTACCGAGGCATATTGATTAATTAAAGCGTCTGCATTCTCGGGTGCTTGAGTCCCCTCTGCAGTTTGCACTGCTGGCCTCTGTGTAAATCCCAGCAAAGAAGGAATCGTTGCCTTCATTCTTACTTGTATGGGAAAAACTGTGACTTTCACCCATTGGTATCTTGGATCTACCCTCGGGAACCCAATAAAGATGCTCATGTGTCTTCTCCTTGACCTTCAGAGACATGCAAATAAACCAGCAGCGACCGCAGACTTCTAATCAGAGCCCAGGTCACTGGGTTTGGTGGTGGGTGTGTCCTCCATCCCTCGGGGGGGCCCCCTGCCCTTGCAGTTGGGGTTGCTGGTTGGGTGACTCCCCCACCCCCGCAAAAAGCCTGCGGGGGCAGCTGCTGTTGTCTGCTCTTTCCTCTTTGCTTCCCTAAGAACTGGGTGGAGAAGGTGGGGAAGCTCTTCTTGGGCAGGGGAGTGGTTTCTGCCTGCCAGGAGGAGCCCCTGACTCATAGGAGATGCTTTCCTGTCAGAAGGGACAAGTGGTTCTATCAACAAGTCCAGGGGAAAGACGGAAGGAAGTTGGTTCATTCGAGCATCCTCTGTCTTCCAAAAATCCCACTGCGCTGTTAATAATAGTGTAAGTAGCCCATTGTTTAAAAGAATGCCCTTGAACTGCCTCACTTGGCACCCATGCAACAGATGTTTGTGGGGAGGACACATCACACCCCGGTTTCCTCATACCTTCAGACACATCGTCCGGCAGACTACACAATCTGGAGTCTATTGCAGAGCCTTTGGTAGCCAAAATCCTTATCACAGGGACCAGGCACTGCTGTTCCCCAAACAAGTCTCCTTCAGAGCCCACTGATTCTTGTCTCAGTTAGAGCCTTCAGCTTTGAGATCTGGTTGAGCAGTCCACTGCAGATTATAAGTAGTACCTAAGCAGAGAGGGGTGGAACTTCTTGAAGACAGCAGACTCACAGCAGGAAGACGTGTCAGCCAAGCACCCAACTGCCAAGAGGCAATGACTGCGAAGGGCAGAGACCAGCAGCTCTGAAGACACTAGAGCCATGCGGGGAGGGGCAACACTGTGTCAGAGCAAAGGACCACGTGGAGGGGGTGACGGTGAAGGTGATGGTCCCAGGGGTCAGCACACTAAGGCCCTGAGCGCCACATCCAATCACTGCCTGTTTTTGAAAATAAAGTTTTATTGGAAGCCAGCCGAGCCTGCTTGTTCACACGTCTGAGGCTTTATACTACAAGTCCAGGGCTGAGTAATTCACTGTATAGATCAAAAATCTAAAATATTTACTATCTGGCCCTTTACAGAAGAAGGTGGCCAACCCCTGATGATTTGAGCTATCAAGGAAGGGTTAAGATTCAGCCTGGGCACTTCCCTGGTGGTCCAGTGGTTAAGACTCCTCGCTTCCACTGCGGGGGGCACGGGTTTGATCCCTGGCCGGGGAACTAGGATCCCGCATGCCGCACAGCGCAGCCCCCCACCCCCCAAAAACAACAGAAAAGAAAAATCAGCCTGTGTTAGAGCAACACCAGGAGGAGTGGAGTCTCTTGGGGAAGGATTTCCAGACAGACTGGCTGATGGTGTAGTCCCTCATGTGTCGGTGCTTTAATGAATAGAGTTTTCAGATCGTCTGGATTTCATAGAATTCTAAAATGTTAAGGGCAAGAGGATGTTAGACACTGTCTAGTCTGACTCTTGCATATCCATATGGGGAAACTGAGGCCTGGGGAGGCAGGGGGACTTCCTCGGAAGCATATGGTGGCAGCTGTCAGTGTCAAACCCAGGCCAGAGCACTTTGTTCCGATTTGCTGTTTTGTGGCTTGCATGCGTGCTCACGCGTGCATGTGCGTGCACGCGCGCGCGCGCGCGCGCGCACACACACACACACACACACACACACACACAAGCAAAATTCTCTGAGCAGTAAAGTGGCAAAGAGATGTGTTTGCCTCTAAAGAGCAGTTGCTTATTTTGTCTTTTTTTGTGTCCATTGCCTTTGTGTTAGGAGAAGGGGGGCAAGGATTTCTGCTTTGCCCTATATAAGGAGGCTGTTGTCCCAGCCAGACCCATCCCATGGCAACAGGGCTAAAATGGAAACAGGGAGTTCTGTTTAAGGCAAGCTCCCGCACAGCAGCTGCCTCCTGCCCGCCACGGATGGAGGACGGCGCATTGTCTGCCGAGCACCTGCCCTTCCTGCTGTAACCAGATTGGAATGCGGGCTCCAGGGGAGCGCGCTCCCGGAGTGGGTCCTTCGCTCCTGGAGTGGGTCCTTCGTAGGGGTCACTGTACCCCCCCCCCGCCCCCATGCGTGCCACCTGTGCACCCTGCCTGGTGTCGGGGCCACGCGTAGTTCGCCAGGGGCAGCTTGATGTAATCAGAGGGGCAGTCAGAGACTTTCCCACTCTGAACCTCAGTTTCCTCCCCTGGAAAATAGGAGAGTTAGAGCCAGGTCTATCTAAGGGCCCCTTTCACTCTGTTGTTTTGTAATTCTGGCACCTGTGCCTCCCTTGGCAGGGCTCTGAAACAAAAAGGGTTTTGTTCTTATTCTAGCACGGAGGTTAAATGTCCCGGCTTAGGGAGTCAGATTTTCTGGGTTCCCATCCCAGCTCAATGACTTATTTAGCTGGGTGTCTCCAAGGGAAGTTAGCAAACCTCTCTGGGCCTCAAGTTTCCTCATCTGTGAAATGGAGCTAAAAGGGAACCTATCCCATGAGGTACTTGCAGCTATTGCTTGGTTAAAGCATAAGGAGGAGGGTTGGACTGAATGGCTGTCAAGGTCTTTTCCTATCTGGGGTTCTGTGGTTCTGGCTTCCAGATCTCCAGCCTCTCAGGTAGGTCTCCCCCTTCCCCCCAGTGTTGACTGGAGAATTTCCTAAGCAGAGGACACTCCCCAGCTCTGGAAACCTGATCTGGAGATTAGAGGCCCAGAAAAGGCAGTTGAGGAGAAAGGAGCCATGGGGAGCTTCCAGGGTGCTGCAGGCAAATGTGAGTCCAGGTGTGGATCCCTGCCAGCTAGCTTCCGTGGGCAGAGCGGTCCAGCAGGGGAACAGCCTCTGAGCGGGATGAGGTCACAGCATCATGAGGCCTGGGATGCCATCGCTTCAGCCCTGTACCTCTGCATCTTTCCTTGTCTTCTCTTTGGGGATGACTTTTGGAGAGGATGGGGGTGGGTGAAGGGGTAATTTTTTTTAAAGAGTATGATGCAGTGATAAAGAATCTGGCTTTGGGGTTAGACAGTACTCAACCAGCTGGGGAACCTCATTGGGCCTCCTCAGTTGCCTCTTCTGTAAAAGGGAAAGAATAGCAGCTGTAAGGACTGCATGTCAAGTGCCTGTCCAGAGCCCAGCCCATTTTCGCGTACAAAATAAGCTCGCTCAGTAAAATCTGAAGAGTGCCAACATAGAGTAGGAAGCAACACAGACTAGTCCCCAGCAATCAGGAGCTTCCGTTCAAGTGGGGGTGGACAGATAACAAACACATCAACAGAATGATCACGTTTATTTCAGACAGTGATGTGGGTCATGAAGAAGTTGGATGCAGCCATGTGATGGAGAGTGTGCCAGAGTGGGGAAGGGTGGCCACTTTATAGTGAGTGGTCGGGGAAGGCCTCTCTGAAGAGGTGGCATTTGGTTTAAGTGTCAGGAAGGAGCCAGCCATGCAAAAAATGGCTTGTGCAAAGGCCCTGGGGCAGTGACTGGTTTGAGCTCTGATGTAAAGAATGCCAGGATGCTGGGGGGCATGGTGAGCAAGGCACGAAGTAGCCAGAGAGGATGCTGGCAACATAGGTAAGGGCCTTCTAAGCCATGGATGTTTGGATTTCATTCTAAGTGCAGTAGGAGAATCTTTGGAGTGTTTTGAGTAGGGACTGAGTGACATGATCTGATTTACAGTTTTTGAAGATTATTTGGGCTACTATGTGGAGGATGAACTTGGGGTGGGCTGGGCAAGTATGGAAGTGGAGTCCTGTTAGGCAGCACTGTAAAAGTCTAGGTAGGAGGTGGTGATAGTATGGGCTAGTGTGGTGACAGCAGAGATGGAGAGAAGAGTACTGTATTTTGGAGAGGGAGTGGACAGGACTGGCTGATGGATTGAATGTGGGGGTGAGGGCAAGAGGAAACCCAAGTTTTCTTCTGAGCAGCTGGGTGAAGGGTTTGCCATTTATTGACATTGGGAAAACTGAAGAGAAACTGGCTTGCGTGCAAATAGAATTCCATTTGGACATAAGGTTGAGATGCCAATAAACCACACAGTGGAGATGTCAAGGAGGCAGGATTTGAAAGAGCTCCTTTGCAGAGTGGTCGAGGACGCAGCTAATGCGCGGAAGGACACGGCTTGTTCTGAGCTGAGACAGCCTGAGTGCACATCTAGCTGGGGCTTAACCCTCTTCCAACCCTAAGCTTCTGGATTAAATTTAAGAGCTTCCCTCACTCACCTAACAGCTTTGCATAACCCACATCCCTCCCTGAGCCCCTGATGGGCGCAGGGCTGCTCAAACCCCTCCCCTAGAGGACTCCTAATGGCACGCAGGCGGAACCTTGGGCCCTGTTGTGTCTGGGGGGCAGAGTCTGGCATAGCTCAAACCAGCTACCCTAAAGAACATTTACAGAGCATGCCAGACACTGTGTAGATTGCCTTACAACTGAGCTGCTTAAACCCCAGGTGATAGAATTCAGAGGTCTGTGAACTTGGACGGAAAAAAAAATGACATCTTTATTTTTGCTAACCTCCAAGTGAAATTTAGCATTTCCTCCTGTTGTGAATGTAGGCGACAAACTGTAAAAGTATTAGTGGTACCTGTGACTTTGTCACCAGTGGAAATCACAGATATTTTCATATCACATTACGGTCGTTTCAGATATCTAAAAATATTTATACTCATCACTACTCTGAAATTACTGGTGACTGTTACACTTGCTACTAGATCTTATTATTTAGTATCGTAATAAGGAAGCATGTTATATTACTGTAACAAATTTACTCTTTTTAATATTGTATAAATGTATTTTGATATTGTTGGTTTCCTTAATAATCCTATGTTTTATTTTACGCATTAATAAACATTCTGAGAAGTTTATAGGCTTCACTAGATTGCCAGTGGGACCCATGACTCAAAAAAGGTTAAGGACTCCTGCTTTATAAGCATGATCTTATTCCCATTTTACAAGCTAAGGCTCAGAGAGGTCGAGTATCTTGGCCAGGGTCACACAGCTGTTTGAGTGGCTGAGCCCAAATTAATGCAGATCTTTTTGATCCCACAGTCAGTTCTTTTTTTTTTTTTTAACATCTTTATTGGAGTATAATTGCTTTACAATGGTGTGTTAGTTTCTGCTTTATAACAAAGTGAATCAGCTATACATATACATATATCCCCATATCCCCTCCCTCTTGCATCTCCCTCCCACCCTCCCTATTCCACCGCTCTAGGTGGTCACAAAGCTGATCTCCCTGTGCTATGCAGCTGCTTCCCACTAGCTATCTATTTTACATTTGGTAGTGTATATATGTCCATGACACTCTCTCACTTCGTCCCAGCTTACCCTTCCCCCTCCCTGTGTCCTCAAGTCCATTCTCTACGTCTGCATCTTTATTCCCCACAGTCAGTTCTTAACAATCCTGTCGCTGCCTCCAAAGTAGCCCTGTCAGCTAAACCTACAGCCAGTTTAAACAGAATCCATGGCACAAAAATCGTTCTTATTTTATACGAAAAAATTAATGCAACTTTTACATTCTAGTCCCTAGCATACCCTTGTTTTTTATACTGGAAGAAAGTTTCCCTTACCAGTGAAATGATTTAACTTTCTATTATGCCAGATCTTAAGAGGGAAATAGAGTTCTGAGAAGAGGCACCATGCCTGGCCTATGCCTTTGAGTATTTCTCAGCCCACCGCTGCACCCCCAGTGGGTATGTGATCAGAGACAGGGAAGCATGGCCTTAGCTCAGTGATTCTTATGCTGCCATATAGCCTGACAGCCCCTGAGAAAATGAGAAAACTGAGGCCTCTCATCACTGGGTGGCTGTGGTCCCATCGCTCCAGCCAGTGGAGTTCTGGTTCTGGTTCTTCCCCTGCTGCAGCCTTGGTCTAGTTTCAGTATCACTTAACTTGGCAGTGTGATCTCAGGCACATTACTTACATCCCTGGGACTCAGTTTCCTCATCTGTAAAACGGACTGGACAGTATCCGCCCGTCAATTTGGTTGGACAGGATCAATGAGATGGTTGTAAAGTGTATAGCGCAAAATAGAGGCTCAACAAAGCTTGTGATTATCATGGGCCAAAGGTTACCAAGTTCTCCTTGGTCCTCAGGCAGGGGTGGGTGCTGAGGAGGGCAGGGAACCCCCTTGCTGCGTGGGAGGTGAGGTGGGACCATCACCAAAGCTCCTGTCAAGGTGAAGAGCCAAGTCTGACCTAGAGGTCCAGCCTCAGCCACAGCCCAGAGCTTCCTGGGTGATCAGTCAGGGGTGGGGAATGGGGGACAGATTCCCTGCCTCTCATCACTGCCTCTGTCCCTTCCTCAGAGCCCCAGCTCCAGATTGGTGGCTTTATTTCGTGTGCCTCTATATTTGATAAGCAGGACCTTGATGAGGTTTGGTGACCTCAGGGCCCAGATGGACTGTCTGCTGGCATAAGCTGTGCTTGAGTCATTTCCCAGGGATGCGCGCTGGGCAGGTTTCCGGGAGCTGAATTTACCCTCTGATTCTCTGCTTTCCTTTTCTCTTCCCTACCCCCAAGCTCCATTTTAGAGTTTCTAACTTCCTTGGCTTCAGGAGGCCGTGGACCAAGATAGAAAGCAAAATAGTTATTCATTCACCAGGCCTCTCCACTCCCCCGCCTCAGCAGAGGCTCAGTGTTGGGGGAGACCTCAGAAGCTCATGACACCGATCCAGGCCCTGGAGCTCCTGCCTGGCTGGGGACTCCTGTGGGTATGTGCACACTGAGTACGCAGGCTCAGTGGCCTAAGGGCCCTGAGAGATGCAGGCAGAATGTGGTAGGGATGCAGAGGAGGGACAGGTGGAGGCAATCAGGGTAGGCTCCATGGGGGAGGCGGCCTCTGAATTGGCCTTTGAAGGATTGGTTGAAGCATGAGTAAAGAAAAATAAAAACCTTAAGAAGGACATAAAATTGAAAGTAAATATTCTCTGATACCCCTTATCCCCAATCAACTCCTTATTCTTTACTCCCCCAAACCCTTGATACTTTCATTTGTGTCCTTCTAGCAATAATCTATGAATATATGAACCATCTCTCCATCTTTCCATCCATCCATCATTTCAAAAAAAATACAAACATGATGATGTAACGTTACCTTCCCCTTTTAACAGCCCAGCTTGGCGACCTTCCCATAGCAACGCACATGGGGGTGGGTGGCTCTGACTCATAGCGTAAGAACACTGATGGTCCTTGCAGGTGGCTGAAAGGGCAGGGGCAAGATGAGAAACCCCTCAGTATGTAGGAAGAGCTTTGGCAGGGGAATGAGGGAAGCAGTATTGCTGAGCAGTTAGGAGCCCAGGCTGACCTTTGGATTTGGAAGATCTGGGGTCGAATCCCGGTTCCGGCATTTACTAGCTGTGTGACCCTGGGCCACTTTCTTCACCTCTCTGAGTTTCAATTTCCCCATCTTCCCAATGGAGCTAATACTACCTCCCTTTGAGACTGTTTGCGACTTTCACTTACCACTCACAGAGGCACCCAGTAAACAAGAACAGCTACCTGTTTTTGCTGTCGTTGAGGTCGTGTGTCAGATGGGGCCCTGACAGGTAGGGCCAGGTGCACGTTGGCTGATTCTGGAGCGATATTTGGAGAGAGGATCTGATTGATCTGAAGCTTAAAATAGCCTGGAAGTGCAAGAACAACAATAAATAAATGGGTTCCGGATGCTTTTAAATCTTGGCATTTCCTGATCTCAGCTCAGCTGGTCCAGACAGCTTCATCAGTGTTTACTGCCGAGGCCAGCAGCGCACGCCTCCCCTGGCCATAGCCCAAAGCTGCTTTCAAGAAAATCAGATCTAGAAACGTTTGGATCTCTGGCACCAGTCCTGCAAGTCAGGGATGGAGGTTGAGGATCAGGGAGCACTGGGGTTTGTCCTGTGTGTAATATGGAGAGTTAGGGCCTAGGGGATGAGGTGAGAGGGAAGGTGGGACTTGGATAGGTGGGTGAGATGGTTGCCAGAGAATGAGGTTATTCACTTACTCTCCTTGTTTATTAAGCACTTACTATGTGCCAGGTGCCAGGGATACATTGGTGAGCACTAATACATGCCCATGCAAATAAATTACCAACTGTGATAAGCTCTGAAGGAAGGCTCAGGACCTACAGAAGGTACAACCAGGCTCCTTGTGTGGTCTGCATGGCTCAAGGAAAGCTCGAGGAGGTAAAGAGTGAAGGGTACGGTACGAGATAACTGGACAAAGGATCTATGTGTGGGATGATGTTCCAGGCAGAGGGAACAGCACATGCAAAGGTCCTATGGGGGAAGAGATCCTGGCAAGTGCCAGGGGTGGAGAGAAGGCCAGTGGGGCTTAAAGTTGGGGAGATGGTGGGTAAATGCTAAGAAATGATTCCGGATAGGTAGACAGAAGCCAGATCACGCAGAACATTACAGGCCTCCTGAAGGGTTTTGCTCTTTATCTGGGAGGAATTGGGGGCAAGCAGGATTTTAAACAGGGTCCAGTAGTGTCAGATCTGCATCTTGAGAACTTGGCTATGGCTGTGCTGTGTCCAGCAGCCTGGAGGGGGCTGGTGTGAAAGCAGGAAGCCGTGGCTGCCAATAAATTGTGAGTTGACGGTGTTGTGGACTGGGTCAGTCTGAGCTTGAAGGGGTTAACGCAGTGACTGAGTGTAGAGGAAGTTTGAGAAGCCCAGAGGGCTGCTTCTATTCCAGCAGTTGCTTCAGGTCTCCTGTGTAATAATCTCAGGAATGGCCGTTATGTTTTGAGCACTTACTTTGCACCAGACACAATGCAAGCTCTTCTCATTAAATCCTCGTTAAGAACCCTAAGGCTATTATTACTATCTCCCATTTTACTGAGGCCCAGAGAGGTTAAATCACACAGCTCAGCCCCCCATTGTCCAGCTCCTCTGGGTTGACAGTCCCTTGGATTGGTGTCCTCCAGCCAAGTTTGACCCTTCTCAGGGCTCAGCCTGAGCCCCCAGCTTCTGTCTGGTTGCTCCAGTGACCCTTGGCGCTGTGTCCACCCTGGCCACAAGAACTGTTTCAGAGCTGGGCTGGAAAGGCAGTGTGTGACCTGTGGGGACACAGCCCAGTGGCCCTTGCTCCTCCATCCTCAGCCCTTTGGCTTCTGACATGAGCTGAAACGGCTGTGTCTCGGGGTTTCACATGTTCATCTGCCTCTTGGGGATTCAGATGATCTCTGCTGCTTGTCTCTCTTTTGCTTCTTTATTTCCTCTGCTCTCCTCCTTTCCCTTTGCTCCCACCCCGTCCCCATCTGTTGCTGCCCCATGGGGGTCTTTTCCTTGCCTCCCAGATGTACAGGCAGGACTTGGAATGGAAGCAGAGGCCTTCTTCCTTCTGGCCTTTCAGGAAGGAAAGAAACTAGCAATCTGGGCAGCTGTTACCTGCCGGGCACTGGGCTGGACTGTTGGCATGTGTGATCTTACGTAACGCTCACAGCAGTCCCGTGAAGTGTACACATTATTATCTTTACTCTACAGATGCAGACGCTGGGGCTTGAAGGATCTAGGTGCTGAACCAAAGCTCACATGTTACAATTGGTCTTCTGATTTAAAATTTTTTGTTCCCCAAACTTTAATGTGCCTACGAATCACCTAGGGATCTTATTAAAGGGCAGATTCTGATTCAGGAAGATTCAGCCTGAGATTCTGCAGAATGGAACAAGCTCCAGGCCCGGCTGATGCGGCTGGTCTGTGGACCGCTCTTTGAGTGGCAGAGTGAGGGGCTAGCAGATCTCCCACATGTCCTCCCATGACTCCATTGCAGACACACACCATGTGACGTGTCCCTCGGTGATCATCATCTCCATCTCCACCATCTTTCCCCCTTGTTAGGGATTGCTGAGGGATGGGGCACCTGAGGGTTTGCTACCATGCCCAGGATGTCACAGGCTGACCCTGCATGTCCTGAAGCCCCAGCTGACTGGTCTCCAAGCCTGCCCAGTTTGGGAATATAGGGAAACTGAGGCTCAGAGAAGTAGAGGGACTCGTCCAAGTTCCCCACTGCCAGTAGTGCAGAGAGTTCAAGGTTGTGCCTCCTAATCAGTGATATTTTTGCTTCAACTGAGTCAGAGGTCTGGGAGATTTAGTCCTGTTCCTCTCTTTAACTCGCTTAGTGACTTTAGGCAAGTTACTTCCCCCCTATGAACCTCAGCTCCCCCATCAGAAAAATGGCTTAACCTCTGCCCAGTTGTGAGGATCAAATGGGAGAAGGTCTAGTTTACAGGCATAAAAGATTTTTATGAGCCCCAGGATTCCTAATCCTGGCAGGGTGGAAGGAACCTAGTAGGTCGGAGATGTCGGTTCAGGTGGCACTTACGTGCAGGGGTGATGGGAACTTCACTCCCTGAAAGATCTCACTGTTCTCTCCTGGAGAGCTCCCCACTTCCTGCCTGTTTCTCTGCAAGCTGGGGTGATACCCAAGCATCGTCAGATGGTGTCCATTTCCTAGCTCAGATGCCTGCTATTCCACTGTTAGGGCCCTGGCTTTGGTTGAGGAGCCAGTGGCAATATCACCCTGTGGGCCACCTCCCTGTTACTTAAGAAGAAGGGAATGGAAAGATATGATTTGTTTGACACAAATTCGCTTTACATGTCCAGTGAACATACTTCTACATGAGGCAGGTTCACTGTGGCTGGAGGGAGCCAGTGCCTCAGGCATGGGGGGCGTGAGTGAGTGGGCCCTCACTGACCACATGACCAGGGAGGGCCTGCTGGGGCCAGAGAGAATCTGTTTCCCACCAGCTTCATCTGGGAGCCCATGGGTCTGGGTTTCTCATCATCTGACCACTGTGAAATTTATTTCCTTAAGGGAATAAATGGATGCAGAAGGACACACCCCCGCGGCCCGCCACCCCCCCCCCCCCCAGAAAAGGCGGGTGCGTGAGAGGGAGAGCTTGCAAGCCTCACAGCAGTGTGACGCAGAGATGCCTAAACTGAACTGGGAAACCGGAGCTCTACTCCCCCGGCCCACCTCCACTCATCCCACAAAGATTTAGTGAGCACCTACTCTGTGCCAGACACTGTTCCAGGCACTGGGATTCAACAGAGGACAAGTCTGGACCACTGCTGTCATGCAGCTGGTATTCTGGAGGGGAGACAGACAGTCCCTGGGTTCATGCTGTGGATAACACATGGGGACATAACCCATAGTGTTCAGGGGGTTGAGTGTTGGGGAAGGCCTCTCTCACTGAGACCCAGTGCTGGATAAGTGGCCTAGGACCAGGCAGGAAGTGTCCCAGGTGGAGACCCCAAGCCGAGAGAGTTTTGTTCCAGGAGAAGAAGGCTGCTGTGTCTGCAGCGTTGGGAGGATGGGAGGGCCCAGGAAATGGTAGGAGAGGCGGCAGGCCCAGGCCGCGCCAGGCCGCGCCAGGCCTCACAGGCCCGGTGAGGACTTTGGGGTTTTGTCAAGGGCAGTGACAAGTCAAGGCTTGTAAGCAGGCGAGTGAGCGACGGCCCCTAGTCTCAGCTACGCCTCCAACATCCTGGGGATGGTGGACGAGACCCAGCTTCGGCTCTCTCTTCCGTGGTCTACACACGTTGTTACCTGGGCTTGCTGAGCCCATAAAGACTCTCAAACATTCATATTCTGCTTAGCAACATCACGTTACCTCACTGCGTCTCAGCTTCTTCATCTGTAAAATGGGGAAATACCCACATTGCTGGGCTCTGAGTGGTGGATACCACTTACTTGGGAAGTGGCTTCTTCCTCTGAGGATTCAAATGAAGTCCGTAGAGCCCTTAAATTGCTGATGAAATAGCGTGTATGAACAATAGGTAAGAGTGTGTGGGTATGGGAAAATATAGAATTCCGTGCAAAATAGAATGTCATCGTATTTCTAACATTTAAGAAAGAAACAGAAATTTGGTTTTTGCCAGGCTTATAATGTTGAATTCACTCAGGTTAAATAGGAGTAGGATGGGTTGCCACTGTATGGTTTTTAGTTAATAAAAATGGAAAACCTAATTAATGAACTCCCTCATAACCCCTCCCACTTCAAAGCCCAGGGTGCTGGTGGGCTGCGGGGGTGGAGAGCGTGCAGGGGGTTCCCCAGGGAGCCCAGCACGGGAACCACAGGACCAGATGGGCCGTGAGGCCCCTCCCAGCTCCCACGCTGTGCAGCGGCCCCAGCGGGGGCAGTTGTGGGTTGAGCGTTGCTGAGTCATCTCTCCCTCGGCGGGTTGTGTGTACTGGCTGACAAGCCGAGGCTGGTGTGCTGGTGGCTGAGCCCTGGCCTGGGTCCTTGGGAAGCTGACTTTAGCCCCTGCCCACTGGGCTGGGGGTTTCTCAGCTACCCTCTGCTCCTCCATCCACCCCGTGGTCCCCTCTCTGCTCGAACCCCCGGGAGCCGGCCACCTTGGGGCTGCCCTTCCTGAGTGGGAGTGATGCTCCACGGGCTCCCCGGCACGACTGCCGTCAGCCCTGGGCAGCGTGGGGCTGGAGATGTGAGCCGGCACCTTGCTGGCCCGATGGGCGTGACATTTCCTCAAATGCCATGAAGGGGCTGCCTGACCTTCACTCTCATGCCAGGACCCTCTTTCTGCCTCTTTCTGCGTTATTTATAACAGTGTTTAACAGGCAAAAGGGCTTCTCAGCTGAGCCCTGGCCCAGCTCCCGCCCCCGTGTCTCCTGCCAGCCACAGCAAGAGACACATAAATAGAACCAAAGAACATGGAGACCGTAGGACCCTGGAGAACACCTCCAGAAGGAGTGTGCCGGGCACTTTATTTTAGGACTCCGGGACTTTTAAAATTTATTTTTATTTTTTTGTGGTAAAATATACATAACATAAAATTGGCCATTTTATAGTGTACAATTTAGTGGCATTAAGTACATTCATGATTTTGTACAAACGTCACCACTATCTATTCCCAGGCATTTCTTCATGCGTCTCACACCTGAGGTTGGCTGACACGTGCCAGTCCCTCTTGCCCTGCCCCTTGGGCATATTCTGATTTTGAGGGAACCCCGCAAAATGAGACGGGGAAAGGAAAGCGCCTGTTAGGTTATGATCCCGCAGCATGATTAGGGAGTTGGGGTCCCCCCATTCAGCTGCGTGAAATGGGTGCTTTCCCAGGGCTAGCTGTAGCCTTCTGCCTTCCTTCCTGTTCAGTAAAGGCATTGGAATGGGAGGGGAGATCCTACTTGCTGACAGAACCGTGAATCAGCTCTAATCTCTTTTCTTAAAGTAAAACCTAATCATTTAGCAAACTTCACTCCTTTCATTATAAATCAGGCAAGTGTGTTGCAACTCATCTCAAAGCTGAATGCTACTTACCATTGTGATGGACCATTTACTACCTTTGATAAAAATGTAATAACAGTTCCTCACATACAGCCAGCACTTTAGAGTTTTCCTACTTTCCCATCCCAAATGCCTCACTGGACAAGACTGGGACAGTTCCACAGCTACCCTAGGGTCGTGTGCTCCATTGTAGAGATGTGGAAACTGAGGCCCCAGGGAGAAGGGGTGTAGGACAGGATCTGATCTCATTTCAGTCACCTGAACATACAGTAACTCTTTCACCCTCATTCCACCCAGGTGGGGATTAGGGTGAGGCAAAGGAGACATTTGGTTCAGACACAAAATTTAAGGAGATGCCAACAAGCTCAGTCATCAAGATAAATCATATTTTAATGCAACATTTGTATATGTTGTAATAGTTAATATGTTGATAGTCAATGCCAAAGTATCCATTTTGAACTCACCACATCTTTAAATAAAGGAGGGAAGAGTGCCATGCAGAGCCAAGTAGTCACCTGAAGCAAAAGGAAAAATCAGTACCACTGACCTTGTCTTTATTTAGAATTTTGATATGTTGCTCATCATGGATTTTTAGGGGGCATTAATTTTGATTGTTTTCACAATATTGCATTAAATATGATCTGTCTTGATTGCTGAATTTTTTGGTGCCCAAGGCTGGTACCCTCACCTCAGCCTAATCCCAGCCCTGATTCTAGCTTCCAATGTCTGTGCACTCCTGTGACAGAGGACCCCCCTCCCAGGGTCCCCAGGCCTCAAGTCGTCATATGCCAGAGCCTTTCAACCACTGTAGAGGGTGGCATTTGATCCCTGCAGTCTATTTTTGTGCCTGCCCTTCAGCGACTAATAAAATGTTGCTCTGGGTAGAGCTGATGTGTTGAAATGGTGAGTGTCAATGTCAGGTGGTTTGTGTGATCGTATATCTTCATTCTTGACCTCTCAGAGGGGCCTGGAACCAGGAAAGAAAAGGAGCTCTCGACGCTTTTGCCCCCACAGAGTTGGACAAAAACTCAAAATCGTTGTCGAATAACTGAGGCTGCCAGGGAATTTGGCCTTGTCTTGGGACTGTACGGAGAAAATGTCCATGTTGCAGTCTCTTGCTCTTGTGTACCACCCTTTCCAGTTTACAGGACACTTCCACATGGATCTCATTTTGTTTATTGAGCAGCTACTATATGTTGGGCATTGTGCTAGGCGCTGGGAAACAGCGGGGAACAAAGACAGACACCGCCTCTGCCCGCATGGAACTCATAGCTGGGGGAGGTGACAATACACAAGTAGATAAGTGAAAAAGGGGGAAGAGCTCTGAAGAGGGAGGGACGCTGGTGATGGTTGCACAACGGTGTGAATATACTTACTGCCACTGAATTGCCTAATTAAAAATGGTTAAAATGGAAGATTTTATATTATGTGTATTTCACCACAATTAAAAAAAAATACCGGCAAAGGGGGGAGGGGATATCAGAAAGTGAAACGTGTTAACTGAGGGACTTAGAGCAGGTGATGGGAGCGAGATGGGCAGCCACTTTAGGATACAGTGGTCAGCAAGGCTCACCTCAGAGGGACATTTAATCTGGGATGGGGCTGATAAGAAAGGACCAGCCATGCGCAGAAGAAAGATAGAGGAGGCATCCCAGGCCGAGGGAACTGCCAGCACAGAGGCCCCAGGGTGGAAACTCAAGCCACACAGCAGTTCCATGAGGGAGGCTGGTCCCTGGAGATGGAAAGGGACTGTTAACCAGTCTTAACAGCAGGTGGATACCTGCACACGCTTCGCAGTTCACAAAGCGCTTTTCCTGCCGCTCTCCTGTGAATTGAAGAGGCCCTTGAATTCAAGTGCATAAAATTGACAGCAATTGTAGGCGAACACAGTGTGCGGACGACACTGCCCCTGAAACACCTTCACTCACTCTCGCTCACTCGTGTCACAGAATATACTTCACCCTTTTACTGTTTTAAAATAAACGAAAGCACCACCTTCCTGGGCCAGGGGCAGCCTGTGTTGGCTGACAGGTGCCAGGATCTGTGCAGCCACAGTGGGGTGCAGGGGTGTGGGGCGCCAATGGTGCCCTCTTAGACCTCAGTGCCCACCACCTGCCAAGACAGCCAGGAGCTGCTCCACCCCAGGTAACCTGGCCCAGGCACAGCTCTGAGAGACCTTAGGGATTTCTGTTGGATAAGGGGCTGCTTGCAGGCAACAGGGAGGAGGAAAGGAGATGCCCAAGATAACACCTGTCCCAGGAGACTGTCTGCCTCAGTGTCCTTATCTGCAAAATAAGAGAGTCATCTCTAGAAGTATTTCCACAGCCTCTTCCAGTGCCAAAAGCCCCAGTTCTGTCTTCTGGGAGTCCACTGTAAGGATTTATTTCCTATACAATGCAAGCTGCAATCCATGTCCAATAGCCACCTTATCCGATGACAAGCAGGAACTACAGCTGGGGGTTGGTGGGGTGGGTGGAGGGCTGGAGAGGGGAATTCCTCGGAAAAAGTCAGTGAGAGTACGAAATCATAAAACGTAATACCTAACGTTGTTGTTTAATGAAGCCATATGGCATGCACATTCATTATTGCCAGCCTTTTGCTCTAGGACTGCTTGTGCTGCCGACGCTGAAATCCCAAGCGCTCTCTCCTGCCTGGTCCACACCCACGCTGCCAGGGCTCCTATTTCCAGATTGGGAATTCACTCAGTTGGATTAAGAATTTAGACTCAAGCAATCTAAGTGCAGAATCCTTCAGATTCTTGCCAGTGCCTCCCTAATCTTTCACTGTTAGCTCACCCACACATAATTTGACAGCAGGGTTTTTGTATGTTTTTTTTTTAAAAAAAACAGCTCAACTTTATTGAGTCCTTCCACAGCCTTCAACTTAGTTGCCGTCGCATTCTCTTCTTTTATACTCATATTTTCTGTTGATGAACCATTCATTAGAGTTGGTAATTATTGGAATTCCCTGGTGGTCCAGTGGTTAGGACTCTGCAGGGGGCATGGGTTCAATCTCTGGTTGGAGAGCTAGGATGCTGCAGGCGGCGTGAGCCCCCCTCCCAAAAAAAAAAAAAAAAAACTTTGTAATTATAGTAACAAATGGGTTTGGGAAGAAACACAAATGACATTGAACAAACAACCCAGCTGCTGGAGATGACCTGGAGGGTTGTCTCTGAGACTCTGGGGCGCCTTGGGCCTTAGTAATGTGTGTTGTTACAGGAGGGGATGAAGAGTGTTGGTTAACCCGGGCGGTTGCTTAGGGGAGTGTTTGTTGTACCAAAGGCCTGAGAGGGCCTGGTAAGGATTAGGTTTGGTGGCAAGTAACAGAAAACTGCCCAAAATGTTGAAGACTTTGACAGGCTCCACGTTGAGTCCTCCCTCATGTCCTGAGGTGGATATCCCAGGGCCGATTGGCACTTAGAAATATCAGGGACCCCACTTCCCCCATCCTATTGCCTCGCCTACCAAGAAGAGCTGCCTTCCCAAGGTCACTGGTAACTGGTCGTCCTCCCGGCCTGGCCTTGTAGTCCAGTTCTGAGCACTGGACCCATTTTGCTCTCTGGGCTGGAGGACCCACTCTTGCCAGGCCTGGTGACCTTCTGTCAGATCACCTTACGCTAAGCCCTGAGCGGGTAGCTGCGTAGCTGGGGCTTGAGGCCCCGCTGAAAAGCGCTGAGCATCACTGAGTTTCTGCTCGGCAGGCCTGGGGCCAGATGCTCCTGCGTGGAAAGGGCCTCCATGATGTTCTGAGACACTTAGCCTTGAGTGTTTTGGCGGGAGATCCTTTCAATGGTCTGATTTATCTTTAAGCTCAGGGTGTTTTGTTCTTTTAGGCTGAGCTCAGAGCCCCTGTGTTTTCTACTTATTCTTCCTGGAGCTTAATTTTGTGTCTGTGACTCCTGAGTCTTACGAGGATGCTGTAGTATTTCTTTGAGGTCTAAAAATCAATTACTCTTCCTACTGTTCTCCTGGAAGCATCTTCAGGAGTTTTGTACTAATTTGGAAGACAGTGGAAAGCTTAGGTTTTTTTTTTTTGGATGTAAGAGAGATGAATCAGTCATAACTTTTTCATTGATAGGTGACAAACTCCAGCAGGTACATAATCTGGAAAGGGACCTTATTCACTCACATAATTGTGGAGTACAGGAAATAGACTGGCTTCAGGCACATTTGTATCCAAGTGTTTAAATTATTTTTATCCGGAATACATCTCTCTTTGCTTCTTCTTTTTTTTTTTTTTTTTTTTTTTTTTGCTGTACACGTGCCTCTCACTGTTGTGGCCCCTCCCGTTGCGGAGCACAGGCTCCAGACTCACAGGCTCAGTGGCCATGGCTCACGGGCCCAGCCACTGCGTGGCATGTGGGATCTTCCCGGACCGGGGCACGAACCCGTGTCCCCTGCATCGGCAGGCGGACTCGCAACCACTGCGCCACCAGGGAAGCCCTCTCTTTGCTTCTTGACTCTGCATTCCCCGTGCTGGCTTCATTCTTGGGCAGGCTTTTCCCAGGTGGAAGCAAAGATGGCTCGCAGCATCTCCAGAATTAAATTCAACCAGCTGAGCACCCTTGTCCACACGCTCCAGCACATTCCTGGTGTTCACTCTGACCCACCCCTGTGAACCAGTTGCTGTGGTCACTGGATGAGACCCTTTAATTGGCCAGACTGTGCTTACCTGGACCGCCTGGATTCGGGGGAGGGATGACTTCCCCAAGGAGATCAGTGGGCTGCCACCATTAGGAAGGGGAATGGGTGGGAGGCCAGCCAAATAACAGACATAGGAGGAGAAAAAGGAAAACATCTGTATAATGAAATGGCTTTGTGGGGACATCATGAATACTTACTTCACTTCCTTCCTAGAAGGCAAGTAGAGGTACAGGGTCATAGGTCTAGAGCAGGCTGGGTCTAATGAATCAGCAGTGGCTGGTAAGGCTCTGGGTTGCGAAGGCTCGGGGCTCAGTGGGAGGTAGAGCCGTGTTTGGTATCCGCCAAGTTAGGGAGGCGGGAAAGGTGAGCCCAGTGCCAGGTACCTACCACCCTATCAGATCTCATGCCCAGGCCAGTCTGGGCATTCCTAACAGTAATTTAAAGGGAAAACTTGCCCCAGACCATCAAATACAACTTCTTGTCAGCGAAGGATGCTTTGTAGGGCAGTACTTAGGGCATCCAAGATGTCAGTAAAGAAGTGTATGAGGCCTGGGTGGGAGCCCTGCTCCCACCCTCCAGGGCAGGCCTGGAGAGAGCCAGCGTGGTCTGACTGTTAGGGCAAGATCACCCGCCAAGAGAAACCACGAGCGATGGTAACACTGGAATGGGGGCTGGTGGAGGTTGAAGGAACATAGGATTGAGGGCATCCGCGGGTTTAGGACTGAGCAGATGGGTCATGAAGCACTGACCCTCTGAGATGTCCTGCTTTCCCATCAGTCAAGTGGGGACGTTGACCACTGCCTACTTCCCGCATCTTGGGAAGGTACCAGTGAGACCATAGCTGTGAACATCACTTGAATGTCAGCTATAAATGCTGTATCAGTGACCACCATTCACGGGGTGTCTGACATGTGCCAGGCTCCTGACCTGTGATGTTTTATCTTTCTAAGAACACCGTGAGATAGGATTCTTTTTTATTATCCCCATTTTGTCAATAGAAACTAAGCCGGCAAAAGTTAGGTTCCTGACCACAAATGATTAACGTTAGTAGCCAAGCCAGGCCTAGCCCTTTATCCTTCTTCTCTAGGCCTCCTTCCATTTCAATACAGACCTTCTCTCTGCGTCTTTGTCTCTCCCTCTGTAAATTCATTTATTTATTCTACCTAAATACTTACCCCAAGCCTATGTGGATCACAGAAACTGGATAAGTGCAGTACGGAATTGTACTTGCAAATGCTTGCGCAAGAGGGGTCCATAGGGTCTTTGTGTTTGATGGTCTGTTTTCCAGAGGGGGCAGTGAGAACCCGAGAGAGGAGGTGACCCACTGAAGGATGCATAGTGAGTGCGGGCAGGCCCAGAACCCAAGTTCTGTTAGTGCAGCCCCCCCTCCCCCTCTCCTGCTTCCTTCCACTCAGTAAGTCTGAGAATGTGCTCTGGGTCAGGCACTAAGCTAGGTGATTTGCTGATTGTAGTCAGTAAAGCGGAGCCACCAATTTTTCCTGAAGATGCGTTCTTTCTTAAACAGGGAATCGATCTGCGACAAGATACCCAGGCTTCCAGTGAAGCAACTTAGAATCTGGATGAAACACCATTAATCCACTGCCGGGGCGTTTTATCTCCCTGGCTTGGGGCAGCTACAGCCCGTTCAGATCAGCAGTGTGGTGTCCCTGGAGGAATGGATACAGAAGGTTCTGCAACCAGAGGGGGGTGTCCCGAGCGTGTCAGGGGTGTGAGCAGACTGGTGGTGGGGACCACAGGGGCCTGTGCATGCGGGGCTGGTGCACAATGCAGCACATGTGGCCCCAGGCCTGTCCCTGCTCAGCTACAGACTAGCCCTGTGACTTGGGTCTTTCTCAGACTTTTCCCAAAGCTCCATCTCCCCATCCATAAATGGGAATAAATGGTCTTAAACGTTCCTTCTCACGTTCAGAAGCAGGATGTCGGGCAATGGCACAGGCTTTGTTAGGGAGCCAGGAGACCTGGGGTTTGAATCTCAGCTTTACCTTTCTGGGACCCTGGGTGCTATGGGTTGAATTGTGTCCTCCATACAAAGGTATCTTGGCATCCTAAGCCCCAGTACCTCAGAATGCGACCTTATTTGGAGATAGGGTCTTTACAGAGGCAATCAAGTTAAAATGAGGTCATTAGGGTGGGCCTAATCTAAGGGGAAATTTGGACAGAGACAGGCACATGTAGAGGGAAAGGAACGGGAAGAGACACAGGGACAAGATGCCATCCACTAGCCAACCAGAGAGGCCTCAGAAGGAGCCAACCCTGCCAGCATCTTGATCTCAGACTTCTAGCCTCCAGAACTGGGAGGAAAAATATTTCTGTTGTTTAAGCCACACTGTCTGTGGTGCTCTTTTACGACAGCCCTGGCAAACTAATACAAGTGACTGGACTGAGTTTCCTGATTAGTAACATGGGGACAGTGACCCCTGCCCTGTAGCGTCGTTACAAGAATCTGCTGAGAGGATGTATATAAGACACTTAGTGTGGCCCTTGGCATATAGAAAGTGCTCAGTAATAGCAGTGACTTAGCCTGTGCTGTGACCCCCCTACCTCCCATTCCATGGGTGGGTCCTGCTGGGGCTGCCCAGTACAGAACAGGAAGGCCTCAAGTCAGACCTTTCAAAAGAGAGCTGGGTCACCCGAGGCACCGCTTCAAAAGCCTCTCTAAATATGGAGAGGGCCAGAGAAATCACTATTAATGCAATGCTTAATGGTTTTTAGCTGGAGAGTGGCCTCAGCCGTAATTGACAAGGCCTTGAAGCTGAGGTTTTTTTTTTTTTTTTTTTTTTTTTGCGGTACGCGGGCCTCTCACTGTTGTGGCCTCTCCCGTTGCGGAGCGCAGGCTCAGCAGCCATGGCTCACGGGTCTAGCCGCTCTGCGGCATGTGGGATCTTCCCGGACCGGGGCACGAACCCGTGTCCCCTGCATCAGCAGGTGGACTCTCAACCACTGCGCCACCAGGGAAGCCCGAGGTTTCTTTATTTTTATGCCCTGGGTACACATTGAGTATGTCAAGCTGCTCTGGCTAATCATTAAGTGCAGTAGTCATGGCCACTTGATGGGCATTTTGTAAAGGAGGTGGCATGGCTTTCATGGGAAGGATGCTCATTGGATAACCCTGAGCAAATCCATTATCCTCCTTGGGCCTCAGTTTCCATAGGTGCAAAGTGAAGTAGGTAGACCAACCAGGTCAGGAGTTCTTAGCTGTGTCTGTGAAGGGCTAGAAGTTAAGTCTAAATTCCTTGCACGCACATGCACTGTGCACACATATCCATAACTAGTTCTTGAAGGCGCATCGGTCTCCCGAATTGTCCACAAAGACTTGCATGGACAACCTCTCAGGGCTGCTGGTTCCTGGCTGGTCTGGAATTCTGGAACTCTGATTTAAAAGCTGTTTCTAAGACTCAAAAAGCAAGTCCTGTAGAGGTGGCTGCTCTGAGTTACTAGCACGGGCTGGTTCTAGAACGTATAGAGAGAGCTCCCCAGAGAGCTTATAGCTGGGGCTTTGCTGGCCAGGGAGGCCCTAGCTGCCTAGCATCCTTGTCTGTCTACTTTTGGCCTTCCCTCCTGCTCCACAGGGCCTCGGCGCTGTCCTCCCAGCCCCACCACCTGCTCCTCTCCTGGATGCTACACCGGCCTAACCCATCTGCCTGCTTCCCACCCCCATCACACTTAGCGCAAAACCCAAATCCCTTCAATCCCTACCTGATCCGGCCTCCACCCGCCTCTCTGAAGGCATCCTCTCCCTCCCCCTACTCTAGGGCTGAGCTGCAGCCTCACTGGCCTTTGGTCAGTACCCCATTCTCTAGGCTTGGTCCCCACCTGGATCTTTGACTTTGCTGGGTCCTCTCTGCCTGGAAGCTTTTTCTCCACATTTTCCACTGCCTGGCTCCTCCTTCAGGTCTCAAACCAGACGTCAGCTCCTCCAGGAAGCCTTTTGTCACCCCGTCTAAGTAGATTCCCCTCCTTCTCTTGTCCTCTATCAGTGCACCTGGTTTGTTTCTTTTGTGGCACTAGCACCATCTGTAATGAAATATTTATGTGTTTTCTTCCCCCACTGAGATGTCGACAAATGAAGGAAAGAACTGAGTCTTTTACATCACAGTGCCTGACTCACAGTAGCACTTAATAAATGCTTGTAGGCCCCTGCTATCATGCACGCCTCAAATTTAAATACTAACAACACCAAGTACTGTGGAACTTGGTGGAACAATAGAAACTCATATGGCTAGTGGGAGTGTGCAATGGCACCACCACTTTGGAGAGCAATTTTGTAGTTTTTTTTTTTGCGGTACGCGGGCCTCTCACTGTTGTGGCCTCTCCCGTTGCAGAGCACAGGCTCCGGACGCGCAGGCTCAGCGGCCATGGCTCACGGGCCTAGCCGCTCCGCGGCATGTGGGATCTTCCCGGACCGGGGCACGAACCCGTGTCCCCTGCATCGGCAGGCGGACTCTCAACCACTGCGCCACCAGGGAAGCCCAATTTTGTAGTTTTTAATCAAGTCACACATACGCTTACCATATGACCCAGCAATTCCACTCCTAGAGATTCACCCAAGAGAAATAAAAACATAGGTCCACACAAAGACTTGTACACACGTACTGTAGGCTTGTTCATCACAGCCAAAAACTAGAAACAAACCAATCATCCGTCTAGAACAGGCAAGACCACTGTACCCCCATAGTCCAACTGGGCAGGGGGAGGTTTGCAGCCCCAGGAGGGGGCTGAGAATCCTCACTGGAGTGACTCAGGACTTAATATTCATGGATGTTGAACACAAGTGGATTGGAGAAAGACCGGGCAGATGGAGGGCAGGTGTGGTCAGGGATGTCCCTGGAGACATACTCTCTGGGCACCGTGCTGCCTGGCCTGAGAGCAGGGACTGACCGCTTGGGAGAACCCAGCCCCGGTGCTGCCTGTGTGTGCAGGATTCTTGCAAAATGCCAATTAAGACATTTGACCCAAATTCGGATAAAAGCCTTTTTCCTGTGTCAAGTTGAGCTAATAATATACATTTATTCATAATTTATGAGGCCTAGTAAGTGGGAACAATTAAGGAAAAGGTCTGGATAAAACCTATTTCTCTTAAGTGTCACACAAGCCTGTCTGTTCTCTAAAGAGGTTCCACCCTCCTTTGCCTGCCATGAAACTCTGTTGTTCTCATTATTTTTAAAAATTTGTTGTCATTACTGCTCGCTACCATTTATTGAGCAACTTACCAAGCCAGGCTACGGCACTGCCTCCTTTAATATTAACTGTATGAGACAGTTGTTGTTCCACCTTACAGATGAGACAGTTGAGCTTCAGAGAGGTGAAGGGACTTGCCTAAGGCATCACAGCTGGCGAATGGGGATTATGATTCAGGTCTGCCAGACCCCAGCGCCTGTGGTGTCCTCTTTCTGTGTTAGCCTCCCCACTCAGGCTGTTTCTGAATCTGCAAGGCAGCCCTTCTGTTGGTAACTGTTAAACTTGGGAGACCAGGGTGAGAAGGTGACCACCTTCTGAGTCCACAGGTCTGGGGTTAGGCCTGAGAATCTGCATTATTTCTTATAGGTTCCCAGGTGGTTCTGCCCCTGCCGGTCCTGGGACCACCCTCTGAGAAGCATCAGTTCGGTCGGTACTGTTACCAGGTCCTCCATGACTCCCTTCTACCCCACCCACCACTGGCAGGTGGGTTTATGGCCTTGTAGACCTTTTCCTGTGTACTGGCACGGTATTCTCATACGTATTATCGTGAGAAGTGTGTAGCTTGAGTCTGTCCCATTCTCTTCACACATGTGGGGTAATATCTTACTTGCTGATATTCTGCAGTTTAGTATTTTATTTAACATGCCATGGAGAACATGCATAACGGCCTCATTCTTTTCAACAGCACTGTTTTATGATATAGGTGATTATAGCTTTACTTAACAATGTCTACTGATGGGTGGTCTTCCACACTTTAGACATTACAAATATTCCTGGGAACATGGGTGAGTGTTCTTCCAAAACACAGCAATCATTCAATGATGTCATCTCTCATTATTATTGCTTTTTGTTGTTTCATTATTCATATAGAGGGGTTGTTGCCTTCCGCAAATCCCCTTTCAGGTGGAAGCAGTTGTATAAAGGAATAGATCTCTATTTATAGGTTGTAATAAAGTTTTCAACAAAATATTTCTGGTAAGAGAATAGAGGTGCTATGCGGGCAGGGCTTTGAGGGGTGTATAGGAGTGCAGAGGAGGTGGGGACGGAGCAGCAGGAAGGGGGATTTGTACTGCCAGGGCCTGACTTAGCTCATGGTAGGTTCGACAGTTGCAAGAGGATGCTGCTTTACATTTCTTGGCCGCTTGGCAAAATCAGGCCTCGGACAAAGGCAGCCACAGGTTCAGACTGGCAGCATCCTGAGTAAGAGGGTCCCTGCTGGGGTCTAACCAAACTCAGCTCTGACCCGCCTTCTTCCTTCCTGTCTCCTCAGGGCGGGGGGTCTGGGGAGGAGCAGCTCTGCGCTGACTTTCCAGAGCTAGACCTCTCCCAGCTGGACGCCAGCGACTTCGACTCGGCCACCTGCTTTGAGGAGCTGCAGTGGCGCCTGGAGAACCCTGAGACCGAAACCAGCCAGTACAGCCCCAACGATCCGGAGCTCTTTCAGGTATGCCCTCCGGAACCTCACTGCCTCTCTCTCCCTCTAAAAGCCCGGCTCTGCCCTGAGCCATCTTCTTCTACACTTGCTCATGCAAAGAAGTCTCCTCATCCACCAAAGCTCTTGGGACCCTGTCTCTTGTCCTGGGTCTACACTTGATCTTGGGCAGCTCTTGCCCCCTTGCCAGGCTGTGTTATCACCCCTGGGAAGTGAGGGCTCGGAAGAGCTGCTCTCTCTATGCCCCCAGTCAGAACTGAGTCCCTCTGTGAGCCAGAGGGGGTTCCAAGGCCTCCCTTCCCTGTATGGCCACAGTGAACTCTCATTCCCACCCTGTGAAGCAGGTGAGATTATTCCCCCATTTTACAGATGAGGAAACTGAGGCTTGAAGAAGTTTAGTCACGGGCCTAGGGTGATTTACCTCGTCGGTAGCTGAACTAGATTTAAACCCAGTTTGCCTGCCTCCTGAGCCAGAGCTTTATAACCATGCTGACACCATAATGGGAATGACTCACATTCTCTGTGGCAGGACTGTCCCTGTTTGTGTATATTAACTCGCTTAATTTTCTCAACAACTCACACACAGGAGTATAGTTATCTCCATTTTTCAGTTGGAGCCTAGAGGTTCTTTAAAAAGAGGCAGTGCCAGGAACCGCAGCGCATATCTATGCATCTGCCTCTGTTCTCAGCTTTGGAGGCACATTTCCTTTAAGAAGGCCTCAAACAGGGGGTAATGTGATGTCTGGGATTTGCATCAGAATAAAGCAATCCCTACATGCATTTGCATTTGTGGGTGTGGGTGCACGGCATGGAGGTAATAAGTGAAATGTGATTGACCACGTTGAAGCTGGGTGATGGGTACGTTTGGACTCATTATTCTTTCCTTGAAATATGCTCCCCTATAAAGATTGGAGGAAGAAGCCATAGCACCCTGTGTCTGTCTGGCAGATGGATGATGGTGATGATAATGTCTGGCAATATAATAATAACAATAGCGACGACAATAATAATAACATACCATGTGCCAAGTCAGTGTGCCAAGAGCACCATCTCAAATAGTACTCCTGACAGATTGTATCATTCCTTCTAGAAATGTTTATGGAGCTCCCTGTATGTGTCAGACACTGTGTTCAACAGTGGACTCTATGGTCTAGAGGGAAGACTGACCCTAGATCAGGTAATACATAAACCAACAGTGGTCACTTGTGACATGGGCACAGTAGGAATAAACCTGGGATGAGAAGAGCATCTAAAGGCTGGGTGGTCAGGAAAGGCCTTTCCGAGGAGCAGATGCTTCGGCTGAAGGAGGAGGAGGAGCCACATGATGAGTGATGATCACAGAGTGGGGAAGCAGGAAAGCTCGCTGTGTTGGGACCCGAAGGGCTGGAGCAGTAGCTAAGGGGAAGGTGCCAGGAAGTAGTTGGGGGGTGGAGGTGGGCTAGGAGGGGCCAGATCATGCAGGCTCTCCCGGGCCATGTTAAGGAGCTGGATTTTTCCCAAGATTATTCTAACCTGTCGGTAGAAAAACTATTAGTAACCCATTTTACAGGTGAGGAAAGTGACGCTCAGAGAGGTTAAGTAACTTGCCCAAGGCCATACAGTTAGGAAGGGTCAGAGTGTAGACTCTAACACAGGACCCCAAACCCCTCGCTGTTGTATAACCTCTTTGCCAACCCTATGACGATCAGCAGGGCTGGGCTCTAATTCTGGCTCTTTCCCAGGACGTCCATTCTTTCTCACAACAATGGGGTTAACTACGCTGTGCTACCTCCTCCCTCAGAGGGGGCCAACTTCCAGGAAATGCTTCCAGGTTATGGAGAGCTGATGAGTGAGAGGGGTTTAGATGCTGCGGGGAGACCATCCCCACCTAAACTGTACAGGCCTCACCTACTCAGAGACTGGCCAGACCCACTAGTAAGCTCCTGCCAAGGTCCTACTATGTGCATGAAATGGTCTCAGACACAAGTCAGCCTTGGTATGGCCCTTGGGCTCTTAGCACAGCAAGGAGGGCAGGAGAATCTTCACAGATGGTTAGTGAGGCAGAACTCTGCCCACCCAGCCCCTCTCCCCTTCATGGCCCGCACTCCACCTCTGCTCCACCCATACACACTGGTGTGCCTCTGCGGTGATTATGTGATTAGTGCCTGATTCCTCCCTGCCCCCCTCCCCCATCATAAACCCCCTGAGCTTGGGGGCTGATACAGCGTTGTGCACTGTTATATCCCCAGGGCTCTGCATGGAGCCCGGCACTTTCTTGGGGCTTAAAAAATATTTATCATATGAATAAATCCTTTGACCCCCCAGCTGTCATGTTAGCCCCTCCTAAGGCAGGTGGTCAGTGACTTCCTCTCTGGGCTCCCATCCTGTGTACGTGCATGCCTGTGACCTTCAGGCTTCGAGCTCCTTGAGGACAAACAGAGTTTTGTTCTTCTGTGGGGCTCTTGTGCATTGAAAAGACTCAATCATATGTGTTGAATGAAGAAACTGATTGTAATAGTTTCCTTCCTGCCAAGGACCAGACACGACCCATTCCAGAGTCCTTGAGCTGGGATACAGGGACCAGAGGTTCTAATACCCCCTCTGCCGCTAACTGGGACAGCGTCCTTATCTGACCAGTGGCAGTCATAGAGCCATGCTGCCTTGTGTCAGAGCCGTGTTCTCACAAGTCAGGTGGTACCATCACTATGGAAACAGACAGAGTGGAGAACAGCCACCCTTACAAGAGTTGACAACTGCTTGGGGGCAGGGACAGTGCCTTCTGTTTCTGTGTGCCCAGAGTCCTAGGGCCAGGGTCACAATAGGCTAAACTTAGTAAGTATTTTTGGAGGAAGCAGGTGTTTGGTTCTATCACCGTGTGCCACGTGGCCTTGGGCTAGTAGCTCCTCACTGTTGGGCCTAAGTTTCCCCAGGTGAGAAATGAGGAACGAGCGTGGATCAGATCAATGATTCTTACTCTGTTGTAGGGAGAGAGTCACTGGGTCCTGTTAGACCCTGAGGACATCTGTGGACCCACCCCCAGAAAAAAGGAAGGGAAGATGGTTTCCGGGATTTCCTGCACCCCAGTTAAGCCCTGGAACGGTAGATGATTTCTGAGTGTTCTTCTGGCCCTGATAGCCTAAATTCTGTCCTGTGTCCTTCCTTCAAGCTCCTCTAGGCACCCGGAATGAAGCGTTCTCCCTCAGGTTTCTTGCAGGTTCCTTTTCCTTCAGCCTAAGAGAGCTCAGGAAGGTTGGGGGTGGAGCAAGTCTATTAATATCCCTTCCTCAGCTGATTAACTCTCCATTAATTTGCACTTTGTTTCTAAGCGGAGCCGGGAGAGCTGAGCTAACGGGCCGGAAGAGGAGAGGGGCGGCTCCCTGTGATGTATTGTCCTAGGGTGCTGATGGCACGATGCCGAGAGCACGAATGGACTTTCTTCCCAGACAGGGTCAGGACCCCCAACCCTGTCTGGCTGTTCCAGAGCTGGAGCAGCCCAGGGAGGGCTGAGGAGAGAGCGGGGAGACCTTCTGTCAGTCATTTTGTTTTTACTCAACCTGTTGGGGCTCCTTGGGGTCTCTGCCATCTGGCATTCCTTTCAGCACCATGCCTGGCACCTAGTAAGTCCTTGACCATCCTCCCCAGCCCCTCCTGCCTTGCTGTGTGACCTTGGCAAGTCTCTTTCCTGGACCTTCATTCCCCCCACCCCCAAAAGAATGGCAAATAGGCTTCCTCATGAGTTCCAACTGAGACGTATCGGCAGTGTTGCCTGGAGGGTTGTGGTCAGAAAGGTGGAAGGGCAGGGTGGGGGGTAGGGATGGGGACAGTAGCACGCAGGCTACATGTTTGACGTCCCTGGTCACTACGTGATCCCTGAAGTCCCTTCCAGCTCTGATAGTTGTGATAATTCAGAATATCTCTGGGCCATGCTTCTCTCCCTGTGAAAGAGGGAACCCTCATTCCATCCAGTGCTGATGACATCATTTCTGAATAACTTCCCTCCAGAATCTGTTTTTTGAGACACTAATCTCAGTCTCTCCCCAGTGGTCAGAGTTCATTGTTTGGTTCACTCATTCTTCCATTCAGCAAATCTGCCTGGAGCCTCCCATGCCCCAGGCACTGAGCTAGACCCGGGAACATTGCACAGAGCCCTTGTGTCACTGCCTCCAAACTGGCCTTCCAAGTAGCCTTTGGAGGGAAGCCAACCAGGGATCCTGTCTTCCCGTTGACCAGAAATCAGCAAGGCTTAGAAGAGGGAAATGACTTGCCCAGGATCACCCTGTCAGTGGCAGAGCTGCTGCCACGGTCAGCCCCAAGAGTGGTCCTTGAGCCCCAGCTCCCAAGATCTTAACTCCCCATCAGGCTGGGCAGATTGCTCTGGGAACACAGGGTTGGGATTCTGGCCTGAGGATGGGGATGAGAGGCTGCCACTTGAGCCCGATTGCATTCCCGAACCAGAGTTATTGGGCCTGGATCTGCCCTTGGACTCCCATCCCCAGGGCCCAGGTCAGGCTCAGCCAGAACCTTTTGACCTTTTCTTTTATTCTTAGCTCTGTTCCAAAATCACAAACACATTTTTTCTCTTCTCCCCATGTCCCCCCTTCGAATTACTCAGCTGCTGCTCCGGCTGCAAGGCCTGGAACAGATTTCATGCAGCCAAAAGGCCGTCACGACAGGCGTATTTCGAATGAACTTC